>NC_025701.1:70069-124121 GCF_000633955.1 Camelina sativa | reverse complement strand
ACCTGTTGTATGCTAGAGATAAATTTGTGTGCATTGGCGAGTTCTGCAGCGGCTATGATTTCAGACTCGGTTGCAGCGTCTTCGCTTCCTTTGCCATAAGCAATGTTGGCTCTAATCGTGTCGTTGAACAAGACAGGTTCTTGTCCCACAAGTCCCATTTGTTGTCTCAACCACTTCAATTGCAGCTTCTTCAGCTCAACTCCGTCTAGGGTTATATGACCGGAATCCGGATCGTAAAATCTTTGCAAGAGCGAGATCACCGTAGATTTCCCCGACCCGCTTTCTCCTACCAAAGCAACCGTCTGAAAGAAAAACACAAAAGAGACAGAAGTTGATCAGAAACAGAAACTTATACATTCCAAAGTGATAGTTAGGGTTTAGTCCAAAAATCTGCTTACCTTTCCTGCACGAATGGTTAAGCAAAGATCGCGAAAGATTTGAATGTCTGGTCTTGCCGGATAAGTGAAACTTAAGTGACGAAGCTCAATATCTCCCTTAACATTCTCCAACACTGTCCCTGACTCATCGCTCGAGTCTATCTTTGATTTCCTATCGATGATTGCAAAGATCGACGCAGCTGCAACTTTAGCTTTGCTAGAATCTGGAGCGAAAGAACTCGACTGGGAGACCCCAATCGCTGCCATAGTTAACGCAAAGAACACCTGCAAGATCCAATCAATCCTTCTTCATTACTAGATCACAAAGATTTTTCAAACATATTTAAGCAATGATTAGAAAACTAATTTACCTGGAAAACATCATTGAAAGTAGTCTTGCCGTCTTCAACCAATCTAGCCCCCGCGTAGAAGCTTGTGGCGTAGACACAAAACAGAATGAAGAAGGAGAATCCAAACCCTAATCCGCTGATGAAACCTTGTTTTATTCCGTCTTTGATTGGACCTTCGCATTGCTTCTTATACATCTTCATCACTTTCTCCTCCGCGCAGAAGGATGCCACTGTTCTTATACTCCCCACCGCATCATTCGCTACCTGACTTGCCTCCTCGTACTTTGACTGCAAAGTTATACAAAACCAGAGTAAGTTTCTTGATCCACAAGAAAAAAACAGAGAACTTTTAAACAGGGGAGATTTACAAAACCGAAATCAACCAAAAAAGAGATGGAACCAAACTGATTGATGTACAAACATACCTTTGCGTCGGCGCTGAATCCTTTCATGAACTTGACTTGAACGTAACCATTGATACCAATAAGAGGAAGCATCACTAAGATTATAAGCGCCAATTCCCAACACGCAGTGAACGCAATAATCAATCCAGACGCAGCAGATGCAGCGTTTTGAACCGCTAGAGATAATGCATCTCCAACTAGAGCCCTAATCAAAGCTGCATCAGCTGATAGTCTTGCACCCATTGTACCACTCGAGTTCTGTGGCTCATCGAACCAACCAACTTCCATGTGAACCGCTCTTTCAAAACACATTGATCGAATCCTCCGAATCAGTTTTCCTCCAGCTACTGCAAACAGATACATTTGAGTCGGTGAGACGATCAACGAAGTTACTCCAAGAGCTACAAATATTATCGCCCAGAATCTTGAATCTTTCTTTAACTGGTCAGCTGGTTTGAAGAACGCTTCGATGACTCTTGAAATTAAAATCCCAAAAAGCGGGAAAATGGCGCCATTTATTGCTGCTGCAACGGTTCCTAGAAGGAGAACCGGGATCTCAGGTTTGTTTAGAGCTGCTATTCTGGTGAGTGACACTTTTGGGAGCGGTTCTTTACTCGCTGTTCCAGCTTCCTCTTGGCTACTGCTACCAAGGTCTACTCCTGTGGATAAACCAACAACATTCATAGAATGATGACGGCTGCTATTTCCAACAGATGAGGCTCCACCACTAATAACAGATCCCTCTAATGATTTTTTCAAATTCGAATTCCGGAAAGACGATCCTGAAGATATGTCTGATGGTTTTGCATCCTTGTTTATCTCCTGTAACCGAATGAGCTGCGAGTAAGCTCCCTCGGCATCTCTTAACAACTCAGAATGCGAACCTTTCTCTACCATCTTTCCCCTGTGAATCACCGCAATCATATCCGCATTTCTGACCGTGCTTAACCTATGTGCGACAATTACAGTAGTCCGGTTAACCATCACTCTGTCTAAAGCCTCTTGAACCACTCTTTCGGATTCTGCATCGAGCGCGCTTGTTGCTTCATCCAGAAGCAAAATCCGTGGATCTTTTAGAATAGCTCTCGCAATCGCTATCCTCTGTTTCTGTCCTCCAGAGAGCTGTGTCCCGTGCTCTCCTACCATTGTATCCAACCCTTGAGGTAACTTGTCTATAAACTTTGCAGCATTTGCTAGCTCGGTCGCTGCTTTAATCTCTTGAAGCGTCGCATTGTCTTTCCCGTAGGCGATATTCTCCATGATGCTCGACGAAAACAGAACCGGTTCTTGGCTGACCAATCCGATCTTGCTTCTGATCCATTTCAACTGAAACTCCTTAAGATTGACTCCATCAATGAGTACTTCGCCTGCTTTCGGATCATAAAACCTCTCGATCAGACTAATCACGGTAGATTTGCCACTTCCACTTTCTCCTACTAATGCTGCTGTTGCACCGCTTGGGATAAACAGAGAGAATCCGTTGAATATATCCTCGTCAGGCCTCGCCGGGTAACTGAAATGCACATCTTTAAGTTCAATGTCTCCTCGTATATCTTCAAGAACCTTTCCGTTTACGTCGTAAGCATCAATCAGAGGCTTTCTTTTGATCGTCTCAAACATCTTATATGCTGCAGGTTGACCCGCGGCAAATGCGGTTACACATGGAGATGTTTGCCCAAGCGACCTAAACAAGACAAAAACAGAACATCACTGTTAGGTATATAAGTAAAAAAGACATGATCATGATGTAATATATATCGAAGTGGTTGTATTTGGGCAGCTTACATTGAACCCGCAACCACAATGATGATGACGTTGATCACATCGCCACCGGTATACCCTTTTTCGATTATCATCTTCCCGCCAAACCAAATAGCCAAAGCATAGCTGCTGAAAAACACAAAGAACATGACTCCAAGTCCTAAACCGGTGGAGAAACCTTGTTGAATGCTTGACTTATACGCCGATGTTATGAACTTCTTGTAGCTGTTAACAGCTTGCCTCTCCCCCGTAAAAGAAGCAACCTTCAAACAAAAACAACACAATACAAAAATATTAAGCAACAAATCTCAGTTAAAGATTTCTTTGTAGCTTAGAAAGATTTGAGTTTTACCGTCCGGATAGAACCTATTGTCTGTTCAACAACAGTTGCTGCTTTTGCATAAGCGGCTTGTCCCCGAGAAGAAGCTCGAGTGACAATAAGTGCCATGGATGCACCAGCCATGGCAAGAAGAGGAATTGAAGTTAACATAACCAATGTTAGTAACCATCCTTTAATGAAAGCTAAAACAAATCCGCCCACGAAAGTAGATACCAGCTGAATGAACTTCCCAACCTGCAAGATTCAAGAAAAGTAACAAACTTTCTTAATGAATCCTGTCTTTATATATAAGCCTGAAACCACAATATCTAAGTTTCTCTAGTAGTTGTATATTACCTTTTCACCCATGGCATCTTGTATAAGAACAGTATCTCCAGACATTCTACCAACAACCTCTCCTGTGTTTGTTTCGACATCGAAAAATCCAATGTCTTGTCTCAGTATTGTTTTCAGATAAGTACTTCTTATCCTCGCAGCTTGTCTCTCTCCTGTTATCATCCAACAAGCCACCTCTACAATAACAAAAAAACACCTCCTCAATTCACTTATCCTTAAGTAAAATTGCAAAGAAGAAACCAAAAAACACAAAACTTTTCTTCCTTAAGGCTATGACTTACGAAGAAACGCAGCTCCTAGTGTTCCAAGTCCAAGGTAGACGAATTTAAGACAAACCTATAAAAAGAAACATTATTAGTAAAATGTGATCCAAAGAACATAATATTAAAAAAAAAAAAGGTTAAACATTGCCATTACTAACCTTTGAGACAACATCGACAATGTCTTTGTTATTCTGATTCTGTCCAAAGGAGTCAATGAGATCACCAAACAACAATGTCATGAGAGGTAAACAAACACCATTCCCAATAGCTCCGATGGAGCCGCAGACCATCAAGAACACATCAAACGAATCAGCAAACGCGAATAGCTTGTAGAAAGGAACAGTCTTGGTCTTCTCATCGGTTTTTTCTTTCTTAGTAGTCTCTTCTTCTTCTCCTTCTTTAGGACTTTTCGAAGTCGAAGGTTCGTGTGAAACAGAGTCCCCTTCTCCGGCGCCGTCACGGTCCATTCTCCGGCGCTGACACAAATCAAAAAAAAGTTTTTAAGAAATCTGGTGATACCCAGATCGAGATCAACGGGTATATATAATTCAAAAAGAAGTACAAAGTTAATAACTTTCAACTCTATTCCTAAAACCCAGAAAAGGACGAAAAATTGAAGAATTTAAGAAAACATTCCAATAGAGAAATCTTAGAGTTTGCTAATGTAAATCCAAAAAAGCAACCCACTTGGTTGAATAAAGATTCGCCCTTTTTTAAGTTTCAATCTAAAAGAGTTACCAGAAATTAGCACCAATGAAACAGAGTCTGCTGTTAAGGGGGGAAAAAAAGTCACATGCTTTTTGGCTTAACCCGTAAAATCAGAGAACAAATTTTAAAAACGCAAAAGAAAACACAAATCAGAGATTAATAAAAAAGAGAGAAAGAAGTTGAAAGAGAAACAGACCTGAAAGATGTGTGCTGAGAGAAGCTACGAAAAGCGAGAAAAGATTTGATACTTTGGGGGAATAAGACAGATGTGAGCGAAGCTGTGTTTGTTGAACTTGAAACTTGTTTAATCTTTTTCTTGTTTATTATTCTTAATTAGTTTATTCAACTTTCTAGATTCCAATTTTTGTTTTCTGAAGAAAATTATATGAGGAAATTGCCTTTTTTATATGCAGCTCTGGTTTTGGGTTTTGCCAAAATTGCTTGAGAAGCAAGGAGAGGAGAGTGGGGGGAATAAACTATTGTGTTGGTCAAAAAGCATAATAATTATGTGTTTACTACAAAAAAAATACTCATATACAGTATTTTCTTCTTCTCTTTAGATAAACGGAGGAGAAGTTCTCCTAGGTTAGATAAACTAAACAAACAGAACTGTGTGGTTGGTTTATCTTTTTCCGAACAGTTAACATGATCATTTCAATATTAGGTAACATATCACATTTTTAATATTCTATATAAGTATTTTTTTAATCACACTCTCTTTCAATACTTATATAGAATATTAAAAATATGATATGTTACTTTATATTGAAATTATAATGTTAGCAGAGGAGAATTCAATTTGGATTAAAAAATCGAATTTTTATGTGAAAGAAAAATAAAATAATTTGACAAAAAAAATTACTTATTTGATAAAGAAACAAATTTTAAAAATTACGATGATTTATCTGACCAAAACTTATTAGTATACTGCAGTTTGAAAATTACTATAAGTCACTAGCATCTTGAATTTTCTCGTCCGATTATTATTATAAAGTGTGCGCAATATTAAATGGTAGATGAAGACAAATCCATAAGATAATTTAAACAAATTTAACAGAGTGGAAGAGAATTTTCACTTTACCGGAAGTTTGACTAACTTCCTTGGCAACTAAGCAAAAAAGTCAACTTTATATATTGTATTCCAGTAAAACATTGTATTATTATTCACAAACATTTATTTTCTTGGCCGCTAAGGGTTTTTGATACACTCAATTGTCATAATCTATGTGTACTGTATGTATGTTGTCGCATTAAACTAGATTATACGATAATGAACGTGATTATAATCATTCGTACGTTTTATGTTGTCTTCAGTAATAAGGAACACATAATGGTCCAATTATTAACTAAAAATAAGTGATAATAATGTTCAAATGTTTCTAACCAAACCAACGTCATAATTAAAGTTAATGTTTATGCTAACTACTCCTTTATACGACAAGAACAAGTAGTAGACTGAAGTAAAATTATAACTTAAGTATATATATCAATCTTTTGATCCAACAGCTACAAAAAATATTTACACATCAGAAATTCATATTCTAGCCAAAAATATGAAACGTTGCAACTTGTGTAGTACGGGATGATTAGTGCCATAATTGTAATTATAATTGTAAGTCGAAGCAATAAAAAGCGTCACTGCTTGCGTCATGACACATGAGAAGATTTTAGTTACCATCTTGAAATCGAAAACTTAATGTTACGTATTTAATTATTATTAAATATCCGTTGGGGAGAATAAGAATAGTCATGAGGGGCCACTTAGCTTATCGCTAATTAATTCCCAATTCCCCGCGCGGCTTAGATCTTTGTGTCTGCCTGTCAATTCGTACGTGAAGATTCTATTTGCATTAATTACGAAACACATAGTTTACACAAGTCATCCCTATGGACCTTCCTTAGACTTAGACTTGGACTTCGACATTTATCCAATTTATATTGGGCTCTTGATGGGCCTTGTTAATCAGCTGTAAGAAAACGAGAATTACACACGTGGCTAATCTCGATTTCTATTTTTCTACGTGGCATATAGGGTTCAAAAGCAACGTAAAGATCATGAACTAAAAAACAACTTCATCAATCGTCAAAAACTTTTCCTTTCAAGAAGAAGAAGAAGAAGCAGAGCTTTTTAATCAATGGAAGACGAGACCCTTCTCAATGAGAACCTTCTTATCTGTCCCATCGAATCCTCACCAGCTGCTGTATCAAAATCGAAATGGACCATTCTTGTACTAGCGCTGATCCTCCTCTCTTTCTACTTAACCTTGGGGGTTTTCACATATTCTTGTTTTCGTGACCAGTTCTCTGGAACCGAGACTTATATTTGGGTTGACGCCTTCTACTTCTCCGTCGTCACTTTGTGCACTGTCGGTTACGGCGACATTGTCCCGTCTACTCCGACGACCAAGATCTTGACCATCGTTTTGGTATCAGTCGGCGTCGTGTGTCTCGATTTCTTGCTCAACCGCGACGTGAACCACGTTCTGAGTCTTCAAGAAAACGCGATTCTTGATCGTATCAAGACTGGAAACAGAGCCATTAGAGATCACATAGCTGAAGATGGTAGGATAAGGCTAAAGTGGAAACTGTGTTTAGCGTTCTGCGTCGTCTTTCTCTGCATCGCGACTGGAACTTGCTTCCTTCACGTTTTCGAGCGGTTGGATTGGTTGGATTCGGTTTACTCGTCGGTTATCTCAGTTACGACGGTTGGTTATGGAGATAAAGCGTTTAAGACGATTGAAGGAAGGATCTTCGCAGTGTTTTGGCTTTTTCTTTCAGCTATTGCAATGGCTAGTTTGTTTGTTTACTTGGCTGAGATGAAAATCGATCGTACTGCTGTCATGAAAATGCCAATCAGGTGAAGATTCTGTTTACTACAATCATTAGGTTAGAGCCTTAGATGCTTGTATTTTTGAGTACTGACTTGTGTTTTGGTGTTGTGAATCTTGTGATTAGTGAATCAGAGTTTATCGTGTCCAAGCTTAGAGAAAGTGGGAAGGTTAGTGAGGATGACATACTGCAGATCGTAAGCGAGTTCGAGAATCGTGAAAAGGTGCCATCAAGCGGATCGTGACTGTTTGTGAAAGATAACAACATCATTCTGACTCTTGCCTGGTGACTAAGTGATGGAAGTATAGAGATGTAAATGATTAGTTTTTCTTTTTCATTTTTAGGATAAAATGTATACAACAATCATGAAAACGATAATGATGATGATTCTCTGTTTTGGCCTATAAAGAAGAAGAAAATATGGTGAATAGAAAGGCTACTTGAACTTATTGGAGTCTTTATTACTTGCTCTTTGAAGTCAGAAGTTAAATCGTTATCGAAGGTGTTCTTTTCTAGACATTTGGGTGCATTATTTTTGGCAGTTGGTTCAGTCTAAAGGTATATGAACATAATTTAGTTAGTTCATGACTCACAGCACAGGAAACTTAGTTCATACTATTAACTTTTCTTATATAATATTACAATCACAAGATGACAACTCATATGAACTATGTATAATCAATATACGAATCGATCACACGAAACTTACTGCAACCCATGATGGCATAAGAACGAACACCCAATTCAAATAGCTCAAATACAAAGTATACATAAACCAAACACACAAAAACAGAGAGAAAGAAAAAAGGAGAGCAGGATAATTGGTTTGCCGGATGAAAACAGAGTAAAAGTTAAGCTTGAGGTTTGTTCCACTTGAGTGGCTTGACTACTTCCTAGGTGAAGTCAGGGTCGTCCCTTCCGAAGTGTCCATAAGCCGCAGTTTTCAAGAACCTCCCGTTTCCTCCTCTCTTCAGGTCAAGGTTAATAGTCATCATTCCCGGTCTGAAATCGAAGCTCTCCTTCACAATCTTGAGTATCTCTTTGTCTGGAATCAAACCAGTCTTGTAAGTGTCAACAAAGACAGACAATGGCTCAGGGACTCCAATGGCGTATGAGACTTGAACAAGTGCCCTACGAGCCATTCCGTTAGCCACAACGCTCTTAGCTGCTTGTCTCACAATGTAGGCTCCGCTTCTGTCGACCTTGGTTGGGTCTTTGCCTGAGAAAGCACCACCTCCGTGAGCTCCCCATCCACCGTAAGTGTCGATGATGATCTTGCGCCCTGTGAGACCAGCGTCTTCGTGAGGCCCACCAATGACGAATCTGCCTGATGGGTTTAAGTGGAATATGGTCTACATTAGCAAATGGGGCACGCTAACACTATAAATGGGCTCATATTTTGAAAAGATAAGAAGGATTCAATGGGCTTAAATAAAAAGGGCTCATATTTTGAAAAGATAAGAAGGATTCAATGGACTTAAAATAATAAGGGCTCATATTTGGATGCGGTGAGCGTGGATCGAACACGCGACCTTCAGATCTTCAGTCTGACGCTCTCCCAACTGAGCTATCCCCGCATTTGTTTATTAACATCCTAAAAAGGTTAATATACGTGTATTAGTTTGATTATATTAGCAAAGATTGTGTACGGACGAGTAAAACAGAGCAAAATCTCTGACACCAAAGTTTTCAGATTTTCCTCTTTTTTTTGTGGCTGTGAAGGTTTGAAAGTCTTATCATTCACAGAGAGACAAGAGGCAAAACTGAGAGAAGAAGCTTCGATGTCTGTAGTAGCAACTAATATGAACACGATCAATCACTTGTCCTCCACAACCTGTAAACTCCCAAATCTCCTCCAATCACCCATTCGCTTCGATCATAAACCCTTTTCATATTCTCTCATTCCTCTGCTTCCAAAAACCCTAAATGGCTTCTCTTACTCTTCCTCCGTTAGTCGCAGATCCAGATTCATTATTCCTAAGCGGCAACGACTCTCTGTTTCAGTGGAGTGGCAAGACTGCTCGTAAATAAAATAAAAAATCTCTTTTTTAATTCTCTCTTCTCTGCTTTGAAATTGGAATTGAAAATCTGATATCAATCTTTGTTTTTGGGGGTTTGAAACAGAGTGAAGATGGAAGTAGATGTTCCTGTATCCGTAGCGTATAATTTCTACTTGGATCGTGAATCTTTTCCTAAATGGATGCCTTTTATTTCATCCGTAGAGGTAAAGATTTTGATGTTATCTTATAAAAGTTTCGATCTTTAGATTTGAAAAGAGGTTCTTGCTTGCTTTTTAGATTATAACTTGGTTTAGGGTTGTTCTCTGCTGTGTTAGGTGTTAAAAGACAAGCCTGACCTTTCACGTTGGTCACTCAAGTACAATGCTTTTGGTCAAGACATTAAGTATTCTTGGCTTGCTCGGAATCTACAGGCAAGTATATATGACATGTTTTGCATTACACAATCCGATCACAATCTTGATTTTGTTTTGTTTTTGCTTGTTGCAGCCTACTCCTAATCAGAAGATTCATTGGAGATCTCTTGAAGGTCTTCCTAATAAGTAATCAAAGAGATCAGATATATTCAACTTTTTTTCTTTCTAATCGTCTCTAAATTGAGCCTAACATTTGAATTTTAATCGATGCAGAGGCAGTGTTCGATTCTTCCCTAAAGGTCCTTCATCATGCATCGTAGAAGTAAAGAACACTCCATTCTTGATTACGCATCATCCATATACTTACTACTAGAATAACTCTCTCTGATGCGTTTTGTGCTCTATCTTGTAGCTAACTGTATCATATGAAGTCCCTGCGCTATTAACCCCCGTGGCATCAGTGAGTAACTTCTTACCTTAAAATCTCTATGTGACGCTGAATGTTATATATTAGACTGTTTTTTTCTTATTACCTTACAATTTTCCTGAATTCAGGCGCTACGGCCTTTTTTAGAAAGATTGCTTAGAGGTGGACTTGAAAGATTTGCAACCATGGCCAAAACCACTTAAAAAAAGGTCAGTTCATGTTCTTAATCTATTAAACAAGTTAAGAACCTGAAAACAGTTCATTAGCTGAAAAAAAGCCAACACTTTACATTTTTGCAGGAATCTCTATGCATCTTTCTCCTGGTACATACATATATGATCTGGAAACTCTACCAAATCTCATGATTAGAGAGCTTCTCTACTGTGAATGTTGTATGATTAAAGTAACAATCTTTCTTTCTCTAATAATGACACAAATTCTTGTTTAGGTCACCAAGAAAAAAGAGAAACTCCAAAAAAATCAAACCATATACGTATATTGGCTTTGATTGAGTAAAACAGAACAAAAAAGAACAAACAAGAAACAAAGTCACGGGCAAAGAGAGCTTTTCTCGTTACAAATTTCAGCTTACTTGTCTAAACACGACAACCCACTTTGCGTGGAGTGTAATAACATTAAAGACAATGGTCCTTGACAAGTCTCTGTTACTCATTTGTCTCTTTGGAAAAACAAAATTATCTCTTAAATCTATGAATACTCATTATTGATTAACTCTAAATCTATTCCTCTCAAGAGCAATCAAAGAAATGTCATCAATAGCTTCTGGTACAGCTCCAACAACCAAATCCGCCGTTTGTTTCAGAAAAACAATCAAGTCTGCAGCTTTTCCATTACAGTCTCATCGATCTTCGTCTTCGTCTTCTCTGCTAATGTTATCATCGTTATCTTGTTTCTCATCACCTAACTCTGCAAAACTACTAAACTCTAACGGTGGTTCCGTAGTCTCCTCTTCTCCTAAACCCTTCAGACCCATTATGCAATGGGAAGACGTCACGTAAATTTCCTCAGACAACGAAACTATACCATAACGTTTTTATATATTATCATCATTATGTTCCATACTTTATAGAGAGGTTATTTGGTGTGGATTGAGCAGGGTAAAGATGGTAGTGGATGCACCAGCTGCCGTGGCTTACAAGTTATACGCAGATCGTGAATTGTTCCCAAAGTGGATGCCATTTGTGTCATCTGTTGAGGTATTTTGCAACTCAACTCTGGAAACAGATCCCTTAGAAGATATCGTTATTGCTCACAAATCTTTTGATCGTCCCTAGGCTATGGAGGGTAGACCAGAGCTATCGCGTTACTTGGTAAAACTCGAGTCTTTTGGACAAAATATTGAGTATCATTTTCTCGCTAAAAATTTACAGGTAAAGTTTTTATTTATATCAAATCAACCAATCAGATTCTTTTCTTTTTTTGCTGATCAAAGAACTAAATAAGATTTAACGAGTTTAATTGAATCTTTATTCTCTCAACACAGCCTATACCAGATCGAAAGCTGCATTGGAGATCTATCGAAGGCTTTAAAAATAGGTATAGTCAAGAAATTTGATTTATAATTCAACTAGATTTGGATCCGTGCTACAGCACGGGTTGAAATGCATTTCATTATTTTTAAAATATTATATATGTAATTGTTTATAATATTATTTGGATGCAATTCATGCAAACAATTTTTATGGTAAATATCACTTATGGAATGTAAATTTATTATGTGAGTCTTATATTGTTAATTTTAATCCGTGCTAGAATATATAAAATTTTTAATCCGTGCTAGAGTGTGTCCAGCAGCTTTCGTGCTAGAGTATATAAAAATTTAACCCGTGCTAGAGTATGTAAGTCTTAAAATTATAATATAAATATAAAAAATTCAATCCGTGCTCTAGCACAGGTCCTAATTTTTATTGAACGTTGTGGTTTATCAATAAAATATGTGGAAAGTAAATTTGTAATATTGTGTTTAAAGATCTTTGGTACAACTTGATATAGGACTAAAACCTTCCGAAAATACAGTTTGGAATATCCATGATTTTATTTGTTACAATTAATATATCAATTATCAATTTGGAATATCCCCAATTAAGGTTGCACCCAATATTTAGGTGTAACCGATTAATATATAAATTAATCTATAACCTATTTATAACCTATTTTTAACCATTTGTAACCATTTATTAAAAATAGAAAGTCTATAAAAACTATATTGTGTACTTCCCTTTTATTAAAAAGGGGATAGCAATAATATCAAGAAATAACTCATAACAATAATTATAATTCTAAAACAGAGGCAGTGTTCGATTTTTCCCGAGAGGTCCCTCCTCCTGCTTAGTAGAGGTTAGATATATTGTCAATTTGTAATTATGTTAAAGTTTAATTGTTTTTTGAGTTAAATTTATCCACTTTTTTTTTTTTTTACAGATGAATTTTTCATTTGAAGTTCCACATGCTTTTGCTCCAGTTGCATTCGTAAGCCTATTCTACGTATTGTTTGTTTATGTTCGTTTAGGCTAGTCTCAATATTTATTTATAGACGTATTAAAAAAAAAATCAGGCAATTAAACCGTTTATGGAGAAGCTTATTCGTGGGGGATTGGAACATTTTGCTGCCTTCGTGAAGACCATTTAATTAAGGCAAAAGAATCAAGAAATCGTTACCAGGAAACTTACTTCCTTTGCTTTAGGCAAATAAATGATTTTTTTGGTTTTGGATTATGAAACGTTCAAACCATGTAATGTAATGCAATGCTGTTCATCATATTAATTTACTGAAATCTAAGGTCAATGTTTTTCTAGAAGATCATAACGATTGCTCGTGACAAGACTATTATTTGTTAACTTTGAGTTGATTATTATATGAATGCATTCTTATGATAGAAGTTAAGAAATCCGTTTAAGGGGGTTTTATCAGATTTATTAAATAAAATCATTTGAACTAATATCAGTTTGGTTCCGTTAGATGTTTTTATTTTAGGTTTTTTTTTGGATTTTGAATATAACAAAACTAAACCGAATTAGAGTTCAGCTTTAAAATTTTAGTTTGGCTTGGTTTTTCGATTAGATGCCCCACCCTTACGATTATAATTAGTATAGTATAATTTTTTTAGTCAACTAATTACTAGAATTAATCATTTGTACGTTGAACTGTTATTCTCTTTTACACTTTGTTGCAACTTGCAAGTTGTAACCAAGAAGGAAGAAAAAAAACTGAGTTGCCGCCTGTTTAACAATTTTTAGTTAGATTCGATCGATCATAGTTTGCTAATGGGCTTGGCCCACGAGTAAACGACAAATTATAGTTACTTCCACTCTGTTCTGTTTGGTCTTATCCCGTCCCCCCAATCTTTTATTCGTTTTCGCACAGCTTTTTGAGTTGTACGGTCTTAAGAAAAACCGTTAAAGATTTCGCCAACGATAAAAATAAAAATTCTAGAAAAGGGCCTTAACAGAGAGATAGAGTGTAATGTGTGTGTCTCAACTCTCAACTCTCAACTCTCAAAGCCATTGAGAGAAGTGGGAGATACAGTAAATGGGTGGGTAAAAATCATGCGGATGTCACAAGTGTGTGACTCCTTTAATCATTTCGAATTTAGCCGACATCTCCACTCCTACCTCTACCTCTACCTGTGTGTGTGTATATGATATGTAACGGATCTTTTTCCTTTGTCTCTGTGTGTATATAACTATATGTAATCTTTAAAGGAATTTTTAAAAAAAAATTGCCAAAAACAAAATAATAATGTAAGAGCAGCCAGCCTCTACTTTTAAAAACTTGCAATAATATTATCCATCTAACTAAAAAACCGTTAATTCGACACCTAAAGTTAACAATGATAATTGTTTTGACGGATATATTAAAAACACAATCATTTTTATTTAAAGCAAAAACGGCAATACACATTTCAATGTACCATATAAAATACACTTTATAATATCCACATGAAAATCTTGATGATATCATAATTTTCTTTCAATATGATACTATGAAAAAAACAATCGCCTAAGTAATAAACACTGTATATTATGGCCTTTTTTGGGCAAACCACTGTATTATGGCCACAACTTTAATTTTTAATAGATTTTATTTCGATTGAGCAGTGTTTTTCATGTATAAACTTCGTAAACAAAACTCAACATTTAAATTTTTCAACTAAGCAATTTGGTTTATATAGATAAAACAAAAGTCAATAATATTATTGGTCAACCCCAATAAATTGGAAACACTTCTACGTATATAATTTATCACCTAACTATTACCACTTAAAGATGACAATTGTTCGATAAATAAGAAGATGGATCAAAGTATGGACTACGGAGACGTGCAGTGCACTGGAAATTAAGCAAAGTGTATAGCTACCAAATCCTCTAGATTGGGGCAGAAGTTTGAAGACTCGATAGCTTCTATTCACACTAAAATACACATGTGTGTATATATGTATATGTAACTTCTTCCATAATATCTCATTTCACAAACCCACGATGATATACACACATGTATGTGTCTATATGTATTCCTGTAAAGAAGCATGCAATATCTTCCATACTCTTAAAGTAGCCATAGACATTTAGAGTCTTATAGGTATCCTTAAGCACTTAACATAGCCTCTTGCCCTATATGGACCAACTTGTTCATATCAATCTCCATCTTAGATTGTGACTTTACCTTCCACTTTCAACACTATTTCACAGATGTGACAAAAATACATACTATTCCACAAATATATATTATAACATATGCTCATTTTATTATGAAAATCTATCGTAATATTAGTGTATTTAAAAATTTTGAACTAGATAATATTCTTAAGTAAATGGATAGATTCCACTTTCTTTTATCTCATGTGTAGACTATAAATAAATACTCAGATAGTTCAATGGATAATATAACATGTATAAGTTTTACAATAGATTTGGATATTACAGAAATCAAATATTTATATTTATACACAATTAGCTATGATGTTTATAAAGTATCCGTACTTAAGCCTATGGAATTGTTTTAGCAATTAATATTAGCTTTAGTATGTCGTATTAGAGCCGCCATTTTTGTGTGGAGGATGAGGTCACAAACTGCACGTATAATTCATTATGTTTCTTGTTGAAAAAAAAATATACATTTCATTATGCTCTTATATGATAATGTTAGGGCGACTTGACTGAATATCCTAAAAAATGAAAAATTAGGTAAATGAGGTTGGTTGATAAAAAATATTGATTAAATAAAATTATAGGTCCATTTAAAATTTCGAAAGTTAATATGAAGAAGAGGACAATAAGCGTTTGTATTCAAAATTATGCATCTTCGTACTAAATCACATCATCAATCATTAATTTTTGTTCTTTGTAACAACATATACTCTTGTTTTATAGAATGATATCTTGATTCAATGATCAGGAATAATTTATTAAAACGACCAAAGGTCACTATTTTTCTTTTTACCTAAGCATTAATATAGACTTGTAGTTTTGCAAAAATTATGTGCTACAAATACTAGTATTGTTTTTTGGAAAAGGAAAAAAAAAAAAAAGAGAAGATGAGGTGCCTGAGAGACCAAACATTATTGGTTTCCACCGAAAAGTGTAAAGATGGGCGGTGAAATCCTCAAATACGATCAAAACAATACTCAATAGTGTCTTCTGTGTATACAAATCACAATAATGGTTGGTCGGTTCTACAAATTTATATTTTATTTTCCTTGACATGCCAATAAATTTATCCATGTATTTAACAATTCATGTGTTCAATACCTTTTCTACAAGAAAAGAAAAAAAAAAAATACATGAGAAAGGATTGGGCCACTGAAGAAGCCGAAAGAAGTTAGATATAACCCACTCGTGGACATTCCCTTCTAATTTTCCTTGTTTTTCCAACCAAAAAAAAAACGAAACTTTTTTATTTATTATTGTAAGAACTAAGAAGAGATGTATTTCGTATCCCTAGTGGAGAATAATTCTTTTTACATGTTATATGTTTCGTCGTGTATTGAATAAACTGTCCGAAATACAATATATATACATATCCACCAGAAAAGTCTTTCAAAGTGGGGATAAATTAAACAAAAGCGGATAAAATATATAGTTGAATCCTATTTTTAAGGTGTGCAATTTTATTTTTTAAAAACGTTAAGGTGTATGGAAGTACTTACTTACATACAGACAAAAAAAAACTTATTTTATCAAGCATAATAAGAAATTAATTCGAGTTTAATAATAAATTAAATATAATTTACTAATTAATAAATGTACAACTCATGACATTATTTGAGATTTATATTACTATAAAAAGTTGGAAGATTGTAAATAATCCCGCTGAAGATTGTGAATACCACCCAATTTCATACTAGATAACGTATTGAGTATGGTCTATGGCGAGTACATACATATTGACTATGGTCTATGGTGTAGGTTTTTAGAGATGTAAAACCCCTTTAAATAAATAGCAAATTTTAAAGCCAAAATGTTGCCAATCAAACTTAAACTATCATATAACCACTCACAACACCCTTAATACAAAGAAGAAGAAGAAGTAATGATAGTCAAATTTACAAAAAGTCACAACCATATACAGTAACAGTCCTAATCAATAAACCCCCAAAATCCCCGGTAAACTTTAGGGTATCAATACACCACTTGTTAAAAATTGATATTTTATTTTGTAAAGAAAAAAAAAACATTTCAGAATCGGTTTCCACTTCCTATAAGCTCACGACCTTGCAGCAGTATATATAAAGGAACAAGACTTGTCTGCTTTTGCTGCATTAACATTTCCAAGAAGCTTTCTACTACTTAGTGAGTGCGACTTCTATTCTTTACACACTTTTATCTCCAAACACTCACCTCAAAGTCACCACCAAAAGAACACATTTTCAAGCCTAGAAAAATGTTAACTTCTACGTATAATCGCAATCAAATCCTCTGTTTCATCACACTTTTTCTCACACTAATCTCTTTAACCGAATCTCGATACCATCACCACAAAGACAAACACAAACGCAATAACCATAACCACCACTCCTCAAAACCACAGCCGCCTCCTTCATCCATCTCTCAGCCTCCTACTCCTCCCCCGGGCCCCCCTGATACACCGGCACCCTCACTGCCACCGTCACCTTCCGACGAGCCTGAAGAAGACAACAACGGAATCTACAACGTGAGGAAGTTCGGTGCGGTCGGAGACGGTGAAACCGACGACACTGAAGCATTCAAAACTGCGTGGGACTCGGCTTGCAACAACGAGAACAACACGGATTCGGTGTTGCTTGTCCCTTACGGCTATACATTCATGATTCAATCAACCATTTTCACCGGTCCTTGCCGCTCTTACCAATTCTTCCAAGTAATATTTCTCTACAACATAAATATTCGAAAGGTTTTATTTGTCTACATATATAATCAGCAAATGGGCTTTTGTTTTTAGTATAACATTTTTTCTATAATCCACTGTTAATTAGGTGGATGGGACCATTGTAACACCAGACGGACCAGAGTCGTGGCCGAGCAATGTGAGTAAGAGACAGTGGCTTGTCTTCTATAGAGTCGACGGAATGGCTTTGAAAGGCGCCGGAGTTATCGACGGCCGGGGACAAAAATGGTGGGATCTTCCCTGTAAACCTCACCGGGTAACTTAAACTAATTATAATATTTTTAGTCTTATTAATTTAAAATATTTTAGTACTCATTACTGAGAGAACACGTGTATGAATATTTTTCCAATCAAATCACCATGTTATTTTGTTTTATAACTTTATTACAAAAGTAATCTTAAGTTCTGTTTTCAAAATGATTAATCAACATAAAACTCCTCAATAAAAAATATATTTAAGAATAAAAATTATATACTAAAGGTTTTTCGATACAAAACTTACTTTGCTATATTTTTCTATACAGACTGTCAACAAATCAGCAATTGTTACCGGTCCTTGCGACAGCCCCATTGTAAGTTCGACGTAAAATTTACAGCCCAATTTAATAATTTCCTTATAGAAGTTTGTTAAATAATGAATTGAACTGCGCGCATGCAGGCTTTGAGGTTCTTTATGAGCTCGAATCTAAGAGTGGAAGGTCTACAGATAAAAAACAGCCCGCAGTTTCATTTCAGATTCGACGGATGTCAAGGAGTTCACGTCGACTCCCTTCACATCACTGCTCCGCCGTTAAGCCCCAACACCGACGGCATCCACATCGAGAACTCAAACTCCGTTACCATATACAACTCCATCATCTCCAATGGTATACACATGTTCTATATATATCATAATTTTTAAAATTGTTAGCCGCTGAAAAAAGAAATATATTATTTCCGTGGTTTTTGATTAAAGTCGGTTAACAGAACCGATGAATCAAGCGGTCTAACCAGCATTTAATATATATTTCCGTGGTTTTAGATCAAAGTCGGTTAACAAAACCGATGAATTAAGCGGTCTAACCGGCTTTTAATATACTTAACGTGCCTTTATCAAGAAAAAGTAGAAAACACACAAAAGTTGGGAATGATTAATTCATGTCTGAATAATTAAGTTCATTGTTCTATTTTGCAGGAGATGATTGTGTATCGATTGGCTCCGGATCCTACGATGTTGATATACGGAATCTCACTTGTGGACCCGGTGGCCATGGAATTAGGTTTATTATCTCTCTTTTTAATCATGATTAACTAATTTTAAAAACATTTGTGATCACATAGGTCCAAATTAATAACTTAATTAACAACTTCTTTATATTATTTCTTTCTTATCAGCATCGGAAGTTTGGGCAATCACAACTCACACGCATGCGTCTCAAACATAACGGTTAGAGACTCAATCATAAAATACTCCGACAATGGAGTTCGGATCAAGACATGGCAAGGTGGGTCCGGTTCGGTCTCAGGCGTGACGTTCAACAACATCCACGTGGACTCAGTCCGTAACCCAATCATCATTGACCAATACTACTGCATGACCAAAGATTGTGCTAACAAAACATCTGCCGTTTTTGTATCTGATATTGCATACCAAGGCATCAGAGGAACTTACGATATTAGAAGTCCTCCGATGCATTTTGGATGCAGTGATGCAGTTCCATGCACAAATCTAACTCTCTCCGACATCGAATTGCTTCCAGCCAAAGGCGATATCGTTTTCGATCCGTTTTGTTGGAATGCTTATGGAATTGCGGAAGAGCTTTCGATTCCTCCGGTTTGGTGTCTCATGTCCGATCCTCCCACGGCGTTGCAAAGAGCTCTTGTTGACAAGTGTGGTTCATCGTGATTTGCAATTCATCTAATCGTAAAGATTGAGAATAATTGAGTTAGACAATATATTCTAAACCTTTTACGAGATTTTAGAGAGAAAAAATGTACATAAATCATCATAGGAAACACTACTCCTTGATGATTTTTCGTTGAGGAGTGGTACGTTTTATTTGCCTCTCCTAGTATTTTAAAAAGGAACTCTATGATCATGTTCAATTTTCATATGATGATTCTCTAGTGTTGTTTTACTAAGGATGGAAAAATTAATACTAAGACTGCATGTGTGTTTATTTTTTGTCAATCTTTTTTTAATAAAAGACTCTGTTTAGCTTCAATGTTATATGTCACTTGTGTATATAGCTTGCTTTCTTTTTTTCTTTGTTTAATATCAATGTTATAGCTGTTTTTGTGAGTTTCTCATGTATTTTTCTATTTAAATTTTGATCAAAAAGATGTTTTTAAAAAAAAAGAGAGAGAAAGAAGTAATAAATATTCTTGTAAAATAGAACCTATAAATTTTAAATGGGTGGTAGAATGATTTTTTTCTCTATTTAGGTAACATTAATTCTTTAAGCTAATTGTTTGGTAGCAATTATATATCGTGGAAATACTAGTGGATTGATTATTTGAGTAGAAAGTAGAAAAGAATATTCCAACTTTTGGAAGGTGTCTTTGTCTCTTTAGTAGGTCGAGAACTAGTAATATAAACTGTTTTAATGCTTAGATATTATATTAAATGCGATGAAAAGTAAACTATATATAAAAAGCACTTAAACATATGTTCATTATCTCTCGACGTGTAGCTTTCTTAGTCAAGAATATATATATATATATCTGGTTAATCATTTATCAAATAATCGAAATAACAACCTAATAGTCGTTTGGAAATCAAATGATTTTAACTTAGCTATTTTCTCCTTTCCAAACAGAAGTTTAGTAGTTTTCATTTTGGTCGATTATTATTATTGAAAGCTACGAACTATTTATTTATATACAATTATTGTAAATAGTAAACACACATGCTTTAAGTGGGAAATTAAGAGGGAAACAAAAAAACAATTTTCCAACCAATATTTTGGTCAGAATTCGGACCTTTTTGTAGTGTTGAAAATCTTTTAATAATTGTAAAGTACTAAAGTTTGTGTTCATTTGATTTTAATCTCACAAAGCACGTAATGCACTCTATGTTAATGTTTTGCATGAAAGATGATTAATTGAGGCATTATTGTTGTTTAACCGTAACTAGGTGCTTTCCCACGCAACGCGTGGGTTGTGGTGTAGTTGACACTTTCTTGAAAGAATATAACTATGAATAGATTAGAAAGACAAAAAATATAAAAAAAATATATATATTTTTTTGTATAAATAAAATAAAAATTGAATACAATGTTAAATATATATAATACTTTCTACATTAAAATATAGAATCAAACTCTTACAAGTTACAACACATATGAGATATAACAACATTTGATATTGGTAGGAGAGGAAGAGAGAATGTTTACTATAAGATGGTAATCCAAATTAGATAATGGAGATGAATCTTTAAAAAATAGAACAATGTAATATCTATATATATATAATACTTTCTAAATTAAAATATAGAATCAAACTCTTACAACACATATGAGATATAACAACATTTGATATTGGTGGGAGAGGAAGAGAGAATGATTACTTATAAGATAATAATACAAATTAGATAAAGGAGATAAATCTTTTAAAATAAGAACAATGTAAAATATATATCATGTAGTCTCTAAAATTAAAATTTAGCATTAACAATTTACAATGATATTTCATTTTTTTTTTAAAACCCATACAACAAAAATAAGAAATCAAAAATAACAAAAAAAAAAAAAAAATGATTTGAGGTATTGTAGAAGAGAATGAGAGAATGTGAAAATGAGATAGTAAAAGAATGTCAATATGAGAGAATGATAGATTGAGAGAATGCTTATTTATATGATAAGAAATGATGGAAGTTACATTTAGAACTATGGAGTTACAATAGTAATTTATTGTGTTTGAATAAAATTGAGTGGTAGAATATGATTAATGCATAATTTATTTTATTTTCAGTTATAATTTTATTTTAATGTGTGAGTTAAATGTATTGTGTTTATTGGATCTTAAATATTGTTTAAAGCAATTAGAAAGCAAATAAAAAAATAAAAAAAAATTAGAAAACATTAAATGAAAATCAACCAATAAGGAGAGACCAAAACCTTACTTTTATATATATGATATATTGCTTTAAACTTTGAAATGAGAAATATATTATAAACAATAATTTTACATGAGAAATATATTAATTTAGCCAACCAAAATATGAATATAAGTTTAGCCAACCAAAATAAATAAAAAATATTAAAATTTAACCAAAAATAATTTCTCTTGAAAGATAATAAGTTAGTAGGAGGAATGAATTAATGTACAATTATTGGATAGGAGTTACATTTGAGTTAAATGGAGTTACATGTCTTTAATTATAAATAAATATTTTAATTTTTTATAACCTAAAATAAAAGGAATACCAAGTGGCTGAATCAAAATTCACATGATTTGGTTGTTTGTTGATATAAACTCAACACTTACACATAATATTTCAAAATAAAAAATATTACTTTTTAAGTGACAAACTAAATTAGTTTTCTTATAAAATTATATGAATTCTTCAATCTCAATAATTTTTAAAATCCCAAGGATAACTTATATTTTTTTGGTTTTCACTCATCAATTTAATTTATAGTGCTAGATTTCATACTAATGGTTTCATCTTTAGAGAATTTAGTGAAATGATATTTTTAAAATTATATTTTATTTTTATATTTAAGTTCCAGTTGAATATGTTTTTTTTTTTTGGATCATTTTTTATTTAGATTAAAGACACTAAAAACCAATTGTTTAATTATGTTCTTTTTGTTTTCAAAAACCTCAAATCATAAAAAAAAAAAATATATTGATCTCTGCAGATTTACAATTGGATCACAAAACAAAATAGTCTTTATAAATGGATAAATGGATAATTATATTGATCTTTAAATATTATATTGATCTTTATAAATTATTAAAAATGATACATGAATATGTGAGATAACCAGAGACATAATAGATAATTACATATGGATCATTTCAACTTTATGATCTTATTGTGTGGTGAATATTGTAAGGAAGTATGAAAATAATGACTTATAAGATGTTAATATAAAATAGAAAATGGAGATAAACATTTTAAAAGATTAAAATAAATATATAAGATATACATATCATACAAACTCTAAAACTAAGCTTTTACAATGATATTTGATTTGATTTTTTATAACCCATACAACAACAATAACAAAAAAAATACAAAACAAAACAAAACAAAACAAAAAAGAGATTTGAGAGTAGTGGAAGAAGATGAGAGAATGAAAGAGTGATAGACTAAGAGAACAAGATAATGAGTATTTATAGGAAGAGAAATGATGAAAAATTACATTTAGAAAAATGAGAGTTACAATTCTAATTTATTGTTTTATTTTAATACAATTGATTAATTCAACTTAGTAGAGATATAAATTTAATGCATAATTTATAGGGAGAAGCTATAAAGATTTCAGTTTTATATTATGTGAGTTAAATGTGAAAATTAATTGTTTTTAACTTTGTGTTTTAATATAATTTTTTTTTTGTTGAAATTGCATTTCCAAGTGGACCAATAAGGATAGATTGAAAGATGTGGGTTGTGGTGTAGTTGGCACTTTCTTGTTTTTTTTTTGGTCTTTTTCGTTTTCTCTTTTGTATTATTTCGTTTTAATTAGGCATATACGGGCTTTGCCATCACTTTTATTTATACACTATATGTTTATACCATTTCGTTCAGATGTGTATAATTGTGGCGTTTACTTTTTATGAATTATGAAGATGTTGTTTCTTGCTTTTGAGGATCCAATCTTATCATTGACTGATATTGTTTCCAATACATTTATTGTATTATAGATTTTCTAATTAACTGCTTATGTAAACCCTTCATACGTTGATGTTGCAATAATAAGTTATTTTTTTAAAATATCTTCCGTGTAAGTGATTATGTTTGTATGCCCATGTTTTGGTCTAATATCAATAAGATCGTTTCTGTTTTTCTTTAGTTGGCTTTGAAACCAATATTGAGTTAAGCAAATAATGGGTCGAATTATGGTGTTAATAAGTAATATAAATTCTTATGTATATATATTGTATATATGTGACTATAAATTTAGCTAACTAAAAAATTATGTAATATTTAAATACAATCTTGAACATATATATATATATTTTTATATATATATATATTTTTATTTGTGGGAGGAATGTATGAAATTATTGGATAGAAGTTATTTTTGAGTTAAATGACCTTTAATGTCTTTAAAGTGAGTTAAATATTAATAAATTTTTATATGTGTCTTGACTTTTTTAAAAAGGAATACCAAGTGTTTCCTTCCAAATTTGAAGTGATATAGTATTTTAGTTTTCTTATATGATTTTATGAACTTCAATGTAAAAGTTTTTCAAAGTAATAAGTACACTCACTGATTGAATTATAAAATTTGGAGAAATGTTTATTTCGTTTAATCATCTGCTCTTTTAAATAAATTAAATAAGTATGTTGTTATTCCTACAAATAGGACAACATATATTATAGTTTAACCATGGAGTTAAGCAATGGAAATGGAACTTGTGATTGCAAGACAAAATGCTTATATGTTACACATTGATCGTTTAAAAATGAATAGGAACATCTAATTCTCAAATAAAGTTGATTGTTTTGTTAAAACCAACATATGTGAATTAAAATTTAACTATGCAAATTTAAAAAATAAATATGAATAGATTAGAAAGGCAAGAAATATAAAAGAAATATTTTTTTATATAAATAAAATAAAAATTGAAAACAATGTTAAATATATATAATACTTTCTACATTAAAATATAGAATCAAACTCTTACAAGTTACAACACATATGAGATATAACAACATTTGATATTGGTAGGAGAGGAGGAGAGAATGTTTACTATAAGATGGTAATCCAAATTAGATAATGGAGATGAATCTTTAATAAATAGAACAATGTAATATCTATATATATATAATACTTTCTAAATTAAAATATAGAATCAAACTCTTACAACACATATGAGATATAACAACATTTGATATTGGTGGGAGAGGAAGAGAGAATGATTACTTATAAGATAATAATCCAAATTAGATAAAGGAGATAAATCTTTTAAAATAAGAACAATGTAAAATATATATCATGTAGTCTCTAAAATTAAAATTTAGCATTAACAATTTACAATGATATTTCATTTTTTTTTTCAACCCATACAACAAAAATAAGAAATCAAAAATAACAAAAAAAAAAGAAAAATGATTTGAGGTATTGTAGAAGAAAATGAGAGAATGTGAAAATGAGATAGTAAAAGAATGTCAATATGAGAGAATGATAGATTGAGAGAATGCTTATTTATATGATAAGAAATGATGGAAGTTACATTTAGAACTATGGAGTTACAATAGTAATTTATTGTGTTTGAATAGAATTGAGTGGTAGAATATGATTAATGCATAATTTATTTTATTTTCAGTTATAATTTTATTTTAATGTGTGAGTTAAATGTATTGTGTTTATTGGATCTTAAATATTGTTTAAAGCAATTAGAAAGCAAATAAAAAAATAAAAAAAAATAGAAAACATTAAATGAAAATCAACCAATAAGGAGAGACCAAAACCTTACTTTTATATATATGATATATTGCTTTAAACTTTGAAATGAGAAATATATTATAAACAATAATTTTACATGAGAAATATATTAATTTAGCCAACCAAAATATGAATATAAGTTTAGCCAACCAAAATAAATAAAAAATATTAAAATTTAACCAAAAATAATTTCTCTTGAAAGATAATAAGTTAGTAGGAGGAATGAATTAATGTACAATTATTGGATAGGAGTTACATTTGAGTTAAATGGAGTTACATGTCTTTAATTATAAATAAATATTTTAATTTTTTATAACCTAAAATAAAAGGAATACCAAGTGGCTGAATCAAAATTCACATGATTTGGTTGTTTGTTGATATAAACTCAACACTTACACATAATATTTCAAAATAAAAAATATTACTTTTTAAGTGACAAACTAAATTAGTTTTCTTATAAAATTATATGAATTCTTCAATCTCAATAATTTTTAAAATCCCAAGGATAACTTATATTTTTTTGGTTTTCACTCATCAATTTAATTTATAGTGCTAGATTTCATACTAATGGTTTCATCTTTAGAGAATTTAGTGAAATGATATTTTTAAAATTATATTTTATTTTTATATTTAAGTTCCAGTTGAATATGTTTTGTTTTTTGGATCATTTTTTATTTTGATTAAAGACACAAAAAACCAATTGTTTAATTATGTTCTTTTTGTTTTCAAAAACCTCAAATCATAAAAAAAAATATATATATATATATATATTATATTGATCTCTGCAGATTTAACAATTGGATCACAAAACAAAATAGTCTTTATAAATGGATAAATGGATAATTATATTGATCTTTAAATATTATATTGATCTTTATAAATTATTTAAAATGATACATGAATATGTGAGATAACCAGAGACATAATAGATAATTACATATGGATCATTTCAACTTTATGATCTTATTGTGTGGTGAATATTGTAAGGAAGTATGAAAATAATGACTTATAAGATGTTAATATAAAATAGAAAATGGAGATAAACATTTTAAAAGATTAAAATAAATATATAAGATATACATATCATACAAACTCTAAAACTAAGCTTTTACAATGATATTTGATTTGATTTTTTATAACCCATACAACAACAATAACAAAAAAAATACAAAACAAAACAAAACAAAACAAAAAAGAGATTTGAGAGTAGTGGAAGAAGATGAGAGAATGAAAGAGTGATAGACTAAGAGAATAAGATAATGAGTATTTATAGGAAGAGAAATGATGAAAAATTACATTTAGAAAAATGAGAGTTACAATTCTAATTTATTGTTTTGTTTTAATACAATTGATTAATACAACTTAGTGGAGAAATAAAGTTAATGCATAATTTATAGGGAGAAGCTATAAAGATTTCAGTTTTATATTATATGAGTTAAATGTGAAAATTAATTGTTTTAATATAATTTTTTTCTTTTTGTTAAAATTGCATTTCCAAGTGGACCAATAAGGAGAGACTGAAACTCTACTTTTATATATATGATTTGTCAACTAATATAGCATAATCATATAGTATGATATTTAATCTTGGTGGAAAAAAGATGTTAATTTATTTTCAATAATTGAAATTTATGAAACAAATAAAATGTTTGATGACAACAAGATGGACCAAATAGAACGAAATAGGAAACAATTTCTCCTTTTGGCCAAACAATTTCCATTTTTAACCAAAATTGTTTTCATCTTTCCCAACGTATTATTTTCTTTTGAAGATTAATAATTTAGTGTCGAGTTCCTTTTTTACTTTTTGGACGTCTAAAGTTTGATATCTTATGATCAACTTGTTTAAAGTTTACCTGGTTCACCTCTGCACGCGCAACCACTAAAGCACATATATCTTCAATTACACATAAATAGAAATGTATGCATGCATATATAGTCATAGAATGTATTAATTGTTAGAGCTGGTGATCTCATCTTATTCATATTTTGTAATATAATCCGGAAAATCTTGCGAGACTTCAATTATTACAGGATCAAAATTGTAATATGAACCCAGCACACATTGTGAAATTAAGATTTTATAATGAAGAAAACTATAATGTAATAATGAATTATGTGTTTGTGTTAATATTTCAATATAAGTATTATAGATATTTAAGTAATCAAAAACACGTACTTGGTATGTTAGGCATATAAGGATGTAATTTCTAATTATGGAAATCAATCACGCGTATGTGTCTATATATAAAAACGTATACTTGGACACAACTTACAATACAACAGAAGAACTATTTTACTTTCTTTTTGAGGTTAAGGATAACTGGAAAAGCTTACAAGGCCACTCGAAGATTCTAAGGGTTTTCTGGTCAGAAGGATTCTAAGTTCCGATTCTCGTTTTTGTAAATGTATATTATCTTGCATTAAAATATCAAGTTTCTAACAAATGGAGAAGTTTGGTGGGTCGCAATTGGAATGTTAGACATACCCACCTCCGATTCTCCCTTTTTCAGTGTGACCACGTAATCCAAATTTAACGTATTTAACCTTTAATCTAGATATGCATACTCATAAATATACAAGCAATCAGTAAATATGTATTTAATAGTATAAAGTATTAGTACTAACCCATTTGCCGTAAAAAACAAGAAAATGTATTAGTACTAACCCACTAAACCAAAGAGCTTGATACGTAAAGGAAATCTACATATATAGGAGAGCTTGATATATACATCAGAATTATTCGATATTAATGGAAGTGCGCTTGCTTAATAAAAAAAGTTATATCAGTTATATATTTATCATCAAAACGTTACTAAAAATGACCAATCATGGTAACAAATACGTAAATGAAATAAGAAAGTGGACATAAAACATAGTCTAGTTATCTTGGTAAGCTTATCGTATCAACTATGAAGATTATCCTTCTCGCTTGTCTTCATCGTCACTCTATATATATTATTATTACCTAGGACTCTATGCCCATCACACTCATACCCTCACATTAGGCCATTCCCATTTATTAGGCGAACCGTATCATATTTGATCTTTGCTTCCTTATATTGTCAATGAGTCTTCCTAAATAATGTATTTTGGCAGTTTTCTGGTCTAGAAGTCTTTAGGGAATCGACAAAAGAATTTTTCTATTGGTAATTTTTGTAATTGTGGCTGAGTTTAGATTCTCCGATAAGTTATCACTTGATATATATATACCAGTCAGGATTTACTTTATTTACTCTCTAACCGTAACATCACAGCCAAAATTTTAAACACTTCTTCTATAGTTGCATTGCTGTTAAATATATTAATTATCCGGATTAAAAATAACCTCAATAATTCCAATGTTTCTGCCTCTGGCCGGCTTACATTTAGCTTAATTTTAATATAGGTTTATTCCACCAATTTTAACTAGCTAGGTCTTGCGATGCATAAAAGTTGAAATCTCTTAATTATGCTTTTTACAACACTTAAACTCTCCACTTTACATGCATGCACTAACATGGTATATATAATGCGTGTTTTGTGTTTTGCTGTGTATCTTTATATATACGAAAAGAGAATACTTACACAAAAGTGAATTAAGGATGCAAAAAGCAAGAAGAGAGAATAAAGGATGCCGTAGACCCAAAAAGCCTTGTTTATAACAGTCACTCTAACAATGTCGCAGTAAAATAAAAGGTGACTCTTCTCAGCCACTCCTTCTTCCACCTTCTTTTTATTTTTATTTTGGCTTCACTCTTGACTTTCAAGCTTTCAGCTTTTGTGCAAGTTTGTCTGCCTCAATTAGTATTTTACCCATTTTTTTTAGATTTTTAAAATTATTTTAAATTCTCTTTTGTTTATACAATATTCTTTTCGAATATGAGTATGCAGTCTTCTTATATAGATTTCATTATCAAGCTTAGATTGGTAAAAATTGATTTAAAATGCAAATGTGAAATGATACTTCTTACGAAAATAAAAAATATAAAAATGAATAGTAATTATGTGAAACATAGAAAAGGGTACTTTTACAGGGAAGGGGAACCAAACTTAATCATGTGTTTAATTAACAGAGTAACAGACCAACAGCATGCATCTCCATGCACTTACTTTACTTCTCAGTTAATTAATAGATTTACGAGTGTACGTATGAGTATCGTTTTGTGCCAAAGGTTTATTATAAATGATTAAATATATTAGTACTACAGTCTGTATGTAGTCTACAGTATAGAAAAGCAGAATCTCCTACAAATATTTTTACAAAAACACATCAGGCTATACATTCTTTTCATGTAGTCTACAGTATATATGTTTTTTTATATAACTCAGTCAGGTTATTCATTTTAAGAAAGTAAAAGGAATTTTGTTTTTCCCCATAAAAGGAAGGGTTTAACAAATTCAGACAAGCAATAATTAAACCCATTGGGCCTGTATTTTAAACTTTGACGCGTAGACCATCAGGCTTTTCTCTATGACAATTATTCATGATTAAACCCATTGGGTCTATATTTTTCGATTTTTTCTTTCCTGATTGCCAAAAAGAAAGAAAGAAAGAAAGAAAATAAAGAATTGACATATGCATGTGGAAGAATAGGGCTTTTCCTTGTTTATGTCGAAAATAGTTTGTTTTGTCAATTGTATCGATATGATAGTGTTTTTTGGTTCATCCAAAATATAAAAAAGAATAAAGTCTTAAGGTTGTTCTTAAAAAAAACAAGAGAGAGCTGCAAAACAAAATAGCAAAACTAATAAATAAAACCCATGCTACAAAATTACAAAAATACAAACTTTGACCAAGTATATATAATTAATTGTGGAAGAACAGATAATCTTTTTCTTTTTAAATACCATTAATCTTTTGTTTTTTAAATACCATCTATAGAGATCATTCAATTACCCGTTCATCTAGAAGAACAAAAATAGTTCAAAGAATTATTATTCCACGCAAATTTCGCAAATTAATTTACACTTGTACTAATTGTTGATACAAGTGGCCGACAACATGAGATTTTATTCGAAAACAAAACCTTTTTCTAAATTCTCATAATTCGAAAATATATAGTAAGAGGAGTACGTTTATATATAAAAAAACTTACTCTCCACCATTAGATTCAAAAACATGCCTAGGAAAAAAAATCTAACGGTTCATAATAAAAAGATAGTGTACACTCGGATCTACTAGAATATCTCTCGGCGACCAACCAACGAGTAAAGTAAACGCATCAAGTCAAGTATTTGATGATTGAGTCTTTCTTATTTCAAAAGTAATTACATTCCCAAGTAAAGAGAGAGAGTGTTTGTGTGTGTGTTGTATAGATCACGTCACTACAATGACGTAATCTCGTAACTGCTTCAATGTCCTCGTCTTTGTCATCCAAACCCATCACCTGACGCAATTGTAACGTTCCCCTAGTCCAAAAGAAATACTCCAAAAACCAAAGGACTAAAGAGGTGGTGTTTTCGTCTTTTCATAAGAAGTTTCGTGACGACTATATTTTCTTCTTTAAAAGAAAGTCATCAGACGAATAAGAAGAATATTTGCCTTCTTCACTCTCTCTTCCAAAACAAAAAATCAATTTCACTTTGTAAATGTATCCCAAACAACAAGTTAAGCTATATAATTACTCCCTAGAGACCATGAACGAAGACGATAATGTGGAGAGAAAGGAGACGATGATGAGGATCGATGATAGAGAAAGAGAAGACGAAGATGAAGAAGAGAAGAAGATTGATACCTTCTTTAAGCTTATCAAAAACTATCAAGAAGCACGAAAACGTAGACGTGAAGAGTTAGCTGAAAATTCTAGCGGCGTTAGGAAGAAATCTAACAGCGGAGAGAGGTCTCGTATAGTAGTTCCGGCGTTTCAGCCGGAGGATTTCTCTCAGTGTTGTACGGATTTGAAGCCATTGATGATGACTGTTTCGGATCACAAGGAAGAAGATACAAAGGTGAAAGAAGAAGACGAAGCAGAAAAGCTAAAACAAGACAAGGCTTTAGATCTTAATCTTACATTGTAGTAAACTAATCTATTATTATTTTTTTGTTTTGATGTTTCACTTAGTGTTTGTGATTAATAAATCTCTCATTTGACTAAACTCAGACATGTGTCGGATTAAATCAACCTTGAGACGAATAAGCTGAAAACTCAAATTAATAAGAATCATGAACTAAAACATCCTGTCAGATCTACTCAAGATTCCTAGATGTTGTATAGTAACTTTTTTTTTGGTGTGAGATGTTGTATAGTTACATTCTCTAGATCAAATCTCTACCAATAATAAAGTACGAAATTTATGCCAAAAAAATTAATTATATAATTCTTCGATGTGAAAATTCCGGAAAACCGTAAATTCTATTAGAGCAAATTTGTTCAACTTCTTTGTAAAGTATCTCTACCTTTTAAGAATATCAATACTTAAGAGTTAAGAGCTTTTTAATGGCCGGAATTGATATCTGGTCAAACATAAAAAGATTGTTTTAACAAATATACACTACTAAATTGCATAAACAATATGAATCGGATAATTAATGTTGTTCAAAGTCAACCAGTTGACTTTATGATTGATTCAGGGATCTTGAATCAGACGGACTACACAACTCTTAAATCATAAGCTTCAACCATTTGACTTTGAAACTATCTCTTAAGGCCTCTCCCTGTGATTTCCAAAGTCAACTTCGTTGCCAAAAAACAAAGAGAAATGGGGATGACTCTGGGAAAGCCATTTTCAGGTTTTTCCCAAGAAACCGAACAGAGAATAGTGTTGTTTGGTCTTGACGGTACCGGAAAGTCATCAATTATGCACAAACTCAAAACCGGAGAAACCCTTACCACAAACATGCCAACCATTGGTAAGCAAAGCAATCAACCCATTTATCTATATGAGTTATCTCCTATAAAATGGATCATTGTTTATAGGATTTGAGGTGGAAAGCATAAAATACAAAGATTCAACCTTAAGCTTTTGGGAAGTGGGCAGCCAACAACGTTACAAGGTAAGAGAAAGTTGTTAATTTTAGAAATATGAAGATGATACCTGACTAATGAGTTATTGAAAACAACACTCCAGATGTTCCCATTATGGAAACATTACTTCCGAGAAGTAGTAGGGCTTGTGCTTGTAGTCGATAGCACAGACATAAATCGAATCGAAGAGGCCAAAGATTTTCTTAACATGGTGATTGATGAGGTAACATACAAACCTGTCTTATAAACATTGACCAAGTCACATAATCTGATGTTTTGATGTCATAAATAACAGATACAAGGGAGTGTGCCGGACAGTGTGGCTATTCTTGTATATGGAAACAAGCATGACGTTCCTGGTGCTATGTCTGCTTCTGAGATCACTAACAAGCTTGATCTTTCTTCTCTTCGTAACAAAAACTGGCAGAGAAACTGGTAAGAAGATACAAAAACCTTTCAAGACTCTAATTCTTCAAAGAGGATTAATATCTTCTAATGATCTGTGTGTTTTGTCAGGCATACACAGTCACACAGAGCTCATGTGCACTCTCTGGTGATGGTTTACATGAAGGACTCGACTGGCTCTTGAAAAATGCGGGAAGAATGTTTTGTTAATTTTTTGTTTTAATGTTTCACTTAGTGTTTGTGTTAATAAATCTCACATTTGACTTAACTCAGACGTGTGTCGGATTAAATCAACGTTGAAACTCAAAGAATCATGAACTAAAGTATCTCTACCTTTTACTTAAGAGATTTTTACTGCCCGTAATTGATATCTAGTCGAACAGAACAAGATTGTTTTAACAAATAATACACTACTAATTGCATAAACAATATGAATCGGACAACTAATGATGTTCAAAGTCAACTGGTTGACTTCTTTTATGATTGATTCAAAGTATCACTAATGATGTTCAATATGAACCAGACGGACTACACAACTCTTAACTCTTAAGCTTTTACCCATTTGACTTTGAAACTCTCCTCTCCCTGTGATTTCCAAAGTCAACTTCGTTGCCATTTTCCGGTTTTTTTTCCAAGAGAAATGGGGATGACTCTGGGAAAGCCATTTTCAGGTTTTTTCCAACAAATCGAACCGAGAATAGTGTTGTTTGGTCTTGACGGTACCGGAAAGTCATCAATAGTGCACAAACTCAAAACCGGAGAAACCCTTACCACAAACATTCGAACAATTGGTAAGTAAAGCAATCAACCCATTGTTCTATATATGACTTCTCCTAAATCATGAATCATTGTTTCTAGGATTAGAGGTGGAAAGCATAAAATACAGAGACTCAACCTTAAGCTTTTGGGAAGAGGGTGGCCAACTGCGTTATAAGGTAAGAGAAAGTTGTTTAAGTTTAGAAATATGAAAGATCGTACCTGATACTGGGATATTGTAAACAACACTTTAGAAGATTCCATTATGGAAACATTGTATCCAAGAAGTAGCAGGACTTGTATTTGTAGTCGATAGCACAGACAGAGATCGAATGAAGAGGCAAAATATTTTCTTAACATGGTGATTGATGAGGTAAGTAACATACAAACCTGTCTTGTAAACATTGGCCAAGTCACATAATCTGATCTTGAATGTCATAAATAACAGATACAAGGGAGTGTGCCAGACAGTGTGGCTATTCTTGTATATGGAAACAAGCATGAGGTTCCCGGTGCTATGTCTGCTTCTGAGATCACAAACAAGCTTGATCTTGCTTCTCTTCGTAAGAAAAACTGGCAGAGAAACTGGTACGAAGATACGAAAACCTTTCAAGACTCTAATTCTTCGAATAGGGTTAATTTCTTCTAATCTGTGTGTTTTGTCAGGCATACACAGAGCTCATGTGCACTCTCTGGTGAAGGTTTACATGAAGGACTCGACTGGCTCTTGAAAAATGCGGGAGGAATGTAAGATTTGTTATTGCGGAATCACTGTACCGAATATAGCCATCTTCTGTTTCAAGTTATTAACCTTGTCGTGCTGATTCGCAAGCTCCATCAACAACTTGATCCTTTTAAAAGAGACATTACTCGGTCTATGACCTTTCTCAACCATCTCAAGCAAACATTTCTCAGCTTCGTCGACTTTAGCCAAATCACAAAGCAGATCCAGAAGCACATCCGAGACCAAAGTATATGAACCAAAGCCTTTTACCACCATATCTTCCCACAACTGCATCGCCATATCCACTTTCTCGTGTCTCTTAAACATCTTAATCAGATGAAGAACATACAAGATTGTGTATTCGGCAAACACCCATTTCCCAAAATTCTCTCATAGAGCTCTCAAGAACGTCCCAAATCTACTAATATACACTACTAATTGGCATAAACAATATGAATCGGACAACTAATGATGTTCAAAGTCAACTGGTTGACTTTTTATGATTGATTCTTGGGATCTTGAATCAGACGGACTACACAACTCTTAACTCTTAAGCTTTCAACCGTTTGATTTTAAAACTCTCTCTTAAGGCCTCTCCCTGTGCTTCCCAAAGCCAAACAAAGTCAACTTCGTTGCCAAAAAAACAAAGAGAAATGGGGATGACTCTGGGAAAGCCATTTTCAGGTTTTTTCCAAGAAACCGAACAGAGAATAGTGTTGTTTGGTCTTGACGGTACCGGAAAATCATCAATCATGCACAAACTCAAAACCGGAGAAACCCTTACAACAAACATGCCAACCATTGGTAAGTAAAGCAATCAATTCAACCCATTGTTCTATATGAGTTCTCCTATAAAATGGATCACTGTTTCTCTAGGATTTGAGGTGGAAAGCATAAAATACAAAGATTCAACCTTGAGCATTTGGGAAGTGGGCGGCCAACAGCGTTACAAGGTAAGAGAAAGTTGTTAATTTTAGAAATGTGAAGATCATACCTGACTAATGGGTTAATTGAAAACAACACTCCAGATGTTTCCATTATGGAAACATTACTTCCACCAAGCAGCAGGGCTTGTGCTTGTAGTCGATAGCACAGACAGAAATCGAATCGAAGAGGCAAAAAATTTTCTTAACATGGTGATTGATGAGGTAACATAAACCTGTCTTGTAAACATTGAGTAAGTCACATAATCTGATGCTTGAATGTCGTAAAATAACAGATACAAGGGAGTGTGCCTGACAGTGTGGCTATTCTTGTATATGGAAACAAGCATGACGTTCCTGGTGCTATGTCTGCTTCTGAGATCACTAACAAGCTTGATCTTGCTTCTCTTCGTAAGAAAAACTGGCAGAGAAACTGGTAAGACAATACGTAAAACTTTCAAAACTCTAATTTCCCGAAGAGGATTAATATCTTCTAATGATCTGTGTGGTTTGTCAGGCATACTCAGAGCTCATGTGCACTCTCTGGTGATGGTTTACATGAAGGACTCGACTGGCTCTTGCAAAATGCGGGAAGAATGTAAAGATATGTTATTGCGGAATCACTGTACCGAATATAGCCATTTTCTGTTTCAAGTTATTAACCTTGTCGTGCTTATTCGCAAGCTCCATCAACAACTTGATCCTTTTAAAGGAGACATTACTCGGTCTATGACCTTTCTCAACCATCTCAAGCAAACATTTCTCAGCTTCTTCGACTTTAGCCAAATCACAAAGCAGATCCAGAAGCACATCCGAAACCAAAGTATATGAACCAAAGCCTTTTACCACCATATCTTCCCACAACCGCAAAGCCATATCCACTTTCTCATGTCTCTTAAACATCTTAATCAAGAACATACAAGACTGTGTATTCGGCAAACAACCATTTCCCAACATTCTCTTATACAGCTCCCAAGACCGTCCCAAATCATTTGCCAACGACAAAACACGAAAAAACAGATTATAAGTAGTAGCGTTCGGAGACAAACCCTTCTTCACCATCTCATCCACCAACTTATCTGCATCCCCAAGCCTCCTCGCAATGCAAAAGTTCCTAATAGCAGCATTATAAGCCGCAACATCAGGATAACATCCATACTCCTTCATTTCATTTAAAATCTCTCTAGCTTTATCAGGCTGACCAATTAACCCAAGACCACCAATGATAGTTGTATACGTAATAACATCAGGAGTCTCATCCTCCTCCCGCATCTTATCAATCACCTTATAAGCTTTCTCTATCTCTCTATCCTTGCAGTACACATCAATCAAAGAGTTATACGTAACCACATCAGGCTTTAACCCCTTCCCCTTCATTTCCTCAAAGAAAGCCTCAGCTTCTTCCGATGATTTCCAACCAGATAAAAGTATGTTAAAGGTATGCAAATCAGGCTGAAACTGATTCTTCAAGCTATGATACACATTCCTAGCATCAGTCATAGTCTTCTCTTGGCAAAGAGTTCTCAAGAGAGCATTGAAACAAGCCGTGTCGAAGAAATCAGGAACCAATCTCTTAAACTTCCAGAAAGACTCAACAGTTTGTCTAACGGAACACAACTTAGCAACTCTACCTAAAACCACTTGCATAGTCCTTGGCGATATCAAAGATCGATCCTTTCGCTTAGTCTCAATCAAAACCTCCCAAATTTGATCGAACTGTCGACTTCTACCGAGGATATAGAGCATTGTGTCTAGAGAAAACGATGAATTACAAAACCCTCTTTTAGCATTAGCGTACCTGTAAAACTCTAGGGTTTGCAGAGGGTTCCCATGGCTAAACCTTACCCTTTTCAAAACCTTATCGATTAAGTCCTTGGACAAGTGGATTCCACTGGAGCTCAACGATTCCTTCAAATCTCCTTGCTGATTTGATCCATTGATCATCCGGTAAACAGTTTCGGCGTCGTCATCGTCTTCTTCTACTACGGTAAGCTTCTCTCTATCTGAAGGTAGTGCCACGCCCACGCTGTGAAGAAACGATACAGAGAGACGGAGATTGGAAACGTGAGAAGATAAGGGCTTGAGGAGCGTCATCGTCATCTTAAATAAACGAGTCTCTTGGATATATATCGTCGACAATGATCTGAGCTTTGTTCGAAATCAGACAAGAAAACGAAGCTTCTCTGTATCAATCTTACTGAACTAGACTAGACTTGTTTTAGGTTAAAGTAAAGAGAGAGAGAGATAGAGACCGCCGTTATTTTTACCGAAATTCGGATTTGGTGACTTAAACCAAATTAAACCGGGATATCACCAATATCAGGAGGATTTGGTGATTTAAACCAAATTAAACCGGGTTCTTCGCTTTCCTTTAGCCTCGAATGTGATTATGATTAAAATCCAGGCACATACTTTGGCCAAACACATATATCAATACTCAATACTGTATATATTAACTTGATGTATTCAATAAATAGTACGACACTTCAAAATCCACAAACACTGCATATTCAATAAAGTAGTAGACATACAACAAAATTTCCATCGTTGCAGAGTTTCTAGCAAATTCAAAGTAACAACATTCCACTTCTTTCTTTCTGTTCCGTGGGTTCTGAACAAATAATAACCAACAATTTTCCCAAAATGGAAATTGATTATTGAATCTATCTAAGACTGTGTCACAAGTTCATTAGTTTTCTTTAAAAAATGGACACTTCTTATTTGGTTTCTTGAACTGGAACTACAGAGCTGCTATTGTTGACCGTATCTGTAGTATTTTCCTCTGACACTTTGAAGAAAGTGTAAGACAATATCAAGTTGTTGATTCCGTCCATTCTTGGATCAGTCTCAAACTCAGGATCAATGTAGAAGAAGACCTGTGAAACCAAGTACTAACAGGTTTTAGTGGACTGTTGATTTTATTTGAGGAAAATATCACAGAGAACCAAGAACAAAAGAGTAGTCACCGGCATGTCGATTTGCTCCCCGGGAAGGAGTCGCTGCTCCTCAAAGCAAAAACATTGTATCTTGTTGAAATAAACTCCTGCCTGGAGAAACCAATATAAGATTTTGAGAATCGATCAACATATATGTTTCAAGGGAAGTTGATAGGGCACAGATTCTAATATATACATACCTTCATAGGAGTGACATTGTATGTTGAGACTCCGGTTATTGGAGATGAACTTTTGTTTTCAGCAGTGTAAAAAGCAAGCGCACTTTCTCCTGGCTTTACTCTAACCTATAAGAAAATACCAAAACCAAAAGACAACTTAGACAAAAGTCACAACATTCTTAATTTTATAATGAAGTCAAAACATTCTTCTTCACATATGAAGTCTAAACCTCTCTTTGAGTTGGAGTGAATTTCCATTGCATCCCATCTGCAACATCAGCATTGAACTGCACTACAATCTCCCTGTTTACGGGTCCAAACATGGTAAAGTAACAAGTTCATCATAAAAACATATAAAGAAGAAGATTATGATTATATATGAATGGTGTTAAGAGACAGAGGAATACACACCTTTCAGTGACGGTACCAGATTCTGAGTGCCTAGCAATCTTCTCCTCAACAGTCTATAGATACAAGGCCAAAACAAAACAACTGAGAAAGAGATAATACAACGAACTGAAAACTCAGAGTAGAAAGAGAGAAACAAAAATGATATATACCTCTTTGCGTTGAACAGTACCTCCATATCCAGTAGCTTGGCAGAATGTTCTATACAAGGGCACAGCGGCGTAAGTTAACCCCACCATACCAAAGACAAGAGCAGTGAGGTAATAGAGCATTTTCTGTGATTTGGTTTCTGTTGGAGAGTGAGTAGAATACTGGCGATGGGTACCGAGTAACATCGACTTAGCAGTAGCAGAGTGGGAATTCAAGCTTCCCCAAAACACTCTCTTGTTTCGGAGATTATGCTCATTGCCTTTAAAACCTCCATGAGTGTAATAACGAGAGCATAAAACAGTCCTACATCAACAATTAAGAAAAGGATATAAATAGAACTTGCTTTGAGGAATTTAAACAAACAGTTCATGTGCGTGCATACTAAGGTGAAATTTAATTACCTCGAAGGCTGCGATGCTCGATGAAGCTTCTCTAAATATGAAGAAATCCGAGTTCCTCTACAAGCCTTCGACCAAGACATGGCCGAAGATCAATTCTTTTTCAACCGATCGACTCAATGAGATACACCACCCACACAAAAAAACACTATCTGCACAAGAAACACGAACCCAGAAGGCATTAATTGAATGAAACTCGAAATTAATTTCAACGGCAAAATCAAACCCGTTGTTTTATTTCCTTCCTCAAACCTCCGGCGTCATTAATAATCGGAGAAAACAAATCAACCGAGGCGATCGTAACCGAATCAGAGACAAACAAAGTAGCCAGGATCGATTAAACAGTGTTGTAACCTAACAGAGAGGAAGAATGCGAAGGGGGAAGTAAGAGAGTAGAAGACTAACCGGTGAAACGAACGGCGTTCTTGTGTCGTCGGCGGGACAGAGATCAAACACGTCACTGGAAAACAAAACGACAACAACAACAAAAAAAAACACTTTTGTTTTGTGGATTAAAAAAAGTCAACAAGTCAAACAACGACTTGTCTTGTTGTCTGGTAATAAATATAAGTCGGTTCTTTAAAAACCCATATAATCATTTTAAATGGCCCAATAAGGCCCGACTTAGTTAACACTTGATACTTATTTTTTTTTTTTTTTTTTGTCAACACACTTGATACTTATTAATTTACCAATTCTGGATTAGTATGCATGCTGTCATTAAAGATTACAAAATATTTTCCAGATCTCTAATATTAATGACGAAAATATTTCATTTACTATATATTGTGTTAGATTAGATTTCTCTACTAAAAATCTTCACGTTATATACACACAAAACGTCAACTATATATTTCATAAATTTGGTGATCACTTTTTCCACACGTACAAGCCTAGAAACTTTGTTACAACATGGTGGAGAGAACTCGCCGTTCGAATGATGTTGTCGTCACAATCCTCATGGCCATCGTGATCCTCGCATCTTCGATCGTAATCAACGCCACAGATTCTTCAACCGACGATTCCATTAAGTGCACACCTTGTCTCGAAAAACTGTCCCCTCCGCCACCACCCCCGTCGCCTCCGCCACAGACAAAAGTAATTACCAACTGCCCACCATCGCCTCAGTCTCCACCGCCTCCGGCTACTTACAGAAACACATATCCGCCGGGAGACTTGTACCCCATTGACCGTGACTTTGGATCGGGGGCTGCAGGAGAAAGCTTCAAGGTGGTGAAGTTGGTCGTATTTGGAGCTATGGTTTTTATGATTCTTTGATCAGAAATTATTCATTTTATTGTTTTTGAAATTTCATAGGGTTTCCGCATAAAGATTTTTTTGTTTAACTTTGAACGGATTTTTCCATTTTGGTATGTTCTAGCTACATATATATAATATTTCTCTTTAGTTATAATATTGTCAGAAATTTGTGCTACACAAAAATTCTAGTTACGGATTTGTCCGCTGAACCATTTTATTACCTTTTATTTTTTTGTTTCGCCGTCTAAATCACTTCAAATACATACCTATGAAGCCAATTTTATATAACGAATGTTAATTTGTGAAAGTATGGTATTAGTAAAATTATGGTGTCTTGTGGAGAGTACAAGTCCATTGCGATCTGACGCGTTCCATATTATGGTCCAGAGTTTGGCCGATCAGACTTTTTTTTTAATGAAAAGTCGGTTTATTGATTCTGTGTGATGCTTGACGGGGCGTAGACGCGTATATGGTCAAAAAGGAAACACCAGTTATGGAAATGTTGTCTTGATTTTTCTTTGGCAAATTGTATATAATCTATATCCATTCTTTCACATGTGAATTGATGACCAAAAACTCAATATTTTTTTCCCTATTTTTCCATCTAAAAGTATACATTTCACATTGACTCCTCATTCATTAAAAAAAAAAAAATTAGTAATACATATATTAATTTGGTAAAAGTTTAATAATACATATATTTAGTAAAAAAAAATATGTTACATGCTTTGGTGTTTGGACTGTTGAAGTAGGTTTTGATTTTGCCTGTTGCTACAGTAACTGTTAAGATACGTTTTTTAGCGATGAAAATTGTGAAAACTCATCGACTTAATCGGATTATAGATCAATTTCTGAATAATTGTTTAGTTTATTTTATTGAAAAGATGTACTTTTTTTGTCAACAATCGAAAAGATGTATGTTTATCTATTACAAATGAAACTGTGATGAAGAGATTTTAGGATATAAAAACTCTTAAAATAGTTTTGTAAGAAGTATTTATATTTACTAGATTAGGCCCGCGTATTAACGCGGATATAAAAAAATATGTGAAATTTTCATTTGTATTCAAAATATTAGTTTTATTTCATCTGATTTTTTTTTAAACCGGATTTAGTGTTCACACACTCCATCCTGCAATACATTTTCTTTTTATATTATTACATGATAATAAAATTAGATTTTAATTCTATATATTTAATCCCAATGAGTAACATTTATAATTTCATATCAAATAAATGTGCATTGTATCAAATTTATACCTTACTTAATATTTTATAAAAACTGAAAATTAGTAAAACATAATTCTCAAAAAGAAACTGAAAACTAATTTTATCTCATATTTTAAAAAGTAACAATATCTTAAATATATTTGTTTCATATTTTGTCCAACATTATCATAAATTAATAGTTTTACTATTTGTCCAACATTATCTTAAATTAATCAAAACTTCAAAGATGAGAAAATTATTTGTTTATGTAAAGGATCTACAATCCTTTTTCTTTTAGGATTAATAACTGACAATATAATTTATTTAATTATGGTATTATAGTAAGTAATTGCATAATTTTCTTAAAGAAATAGTAATTTAAAATTAGAATTAGTATTATTTTTTATATGCATATATGAACTATCTTTTTCTATTTATTAAATTGTTTAAATTTTTAATTTCTTATAATTTACAAATATGTTAAAACAAAATTTATGTATAACATATGACAAAATCTTTAATTGTTAAATTGACACGTGTCGCGATCACATGAGTTACTAATTTAAAAACCAAGGTTTATATAATAAAACAATAATATTGAATACTCTATCAAATCATTCACCGATTAAAAACTTTAGAAAATTACATTAATTTTTTATTTTGATTATTTTATTTTTCTTACATTATGTTAATTACTAATTTTAACACATTAAACATTTTCATACTTTAATCACTTTTCTGTATAAATTTCTTTTTACTATATGAATATAATAAATAATAATTGCAATTAAATTACAAATATTTTCCTTATTAATTGCACATATTTTCCTTTTAAAATTAGTAACTTTCCTATTAGAATTAGTGATAATAGATTACTTTTGGTTTTATATACTTTTAAAAATATTAATTATAATCTTTTATTTTTAAGATTTTTTAATTTTCTTATAATTATTAAATAAATTTTCTTTTCACATATGTTAAAATATTATCGATATACTTGACACATGTCGCAATTATATGAATTACTAACTTTGAAAACTAATGTTTATATAATAAGATATTAAAAAAAAAAGGTTTTAGTTATGTTTTGACCCCGGTAAAAATAATTCCTAGATACGCCACTGCATGGTACAGTATCTTTTTTTATAAAAAAGCAACAATCATTCACGAATTGAAGAGTGCCAAGATGACGTCCACTTTAAAGCTTTCAGGGCAGGATGCGTAAGATGTTCTTGTTTGAAAACGAGACAAGTTTTAAACCCAGCTTTTTGTAGACTTTCAATCGAATAAGTGTAACCACCATCTTGGCAAATCATCACTAACACACCTTCGGATTTCCTTGATTTATGATAGCGAGCCCAATATTGAAGATACGATGCTTCCTAGCGGATTCAAATTCAGTGACAATTGAAGCATCGGCATCAGCAAATTTAACGCCTTCGTAGTGATGAAAGCCAACTCTCAAATACTAGATTAACTACAAAAAGAGATATCATTTATTTAATATTACTATTTTTAATATCATTGATTGAAAGATGTGACTACTTTGCAGTAAAATTAAATTTGTTAAAAGGTTAAATGGGAAGAAAAAAAATCGAACTATAGATGCACACGGCAGTAGCCAATTTTGGATAAAGAATGTTAATTTGTGTAGGTATGATATTAGTAATATGATGGTGTGTTGTGGAGCGTACAAGTCCATTGCGATCTGACACGTTTCATATTATGGTCCAGATTTTAACCGATCAAGAAACTCAAACTTTTTTTTAATGGAAAAAGTCGGTTTATTGATTCTGTGTGATTCTTGACGGCGGCGTTGACGCGTATATGGTCAAAAAGGAAAACACCAGTTATGGAAATGTTCGCTTGATTTTTCTTTGGCAAATTATATAATCTATATTCATTCTTCTTTCACATATGAATTGAAGACCAAAACTCAATATTTTTGTTTTCCTATTTTTCCATCTAAAAGTATACATTTCACATGGTACAGTATATGTTTTGTATAACAAAGCAACAATCTTTTTTTCTTTTTAAAGAACCCAAAAAAAAAAACCTTCTAACATTTTAATTACTGGTGTATTATATAACGTTGGAAGAAGCTTATTATTAGCAGCCCAACCAATAGTCATAGGCTTGGTCAGTGCCGTGTCCAAATTTATCGGGGCTTAAGGCGAATTTAACATTAAAGATCATTTTAATATATTTTATGAAAATAAATAAATATTAAAATTCAAAATTAAAATAAAATAAATATCAAAAATTCAAAATTACATAAATTTTTTAAAATAAAAAAAAATTATAAAAACCCTTAAACATAATCGTTTTTCTTTCTATTTCAATAAATTCTTTCATCAACTTTTCTTAATTTTTCTAACTTCGGTTTTACGACCTTACTCTGTCTTTCACAATTTAAGGTTTTGTTTTCCTTTTTGTATATTTTTATAAATAAATATATTCAGTGGAATCATATATAGGTTGTTTAGGAAATAAAAAGAGTCTCAAAACCATGATGATACACCATATTTTCCATAATTGAGAGTAAAAAAATATACAAAAAAACTATATACTTTGGGGGCCTGAGGCAAATGTCTTTTTCCTAACCCATAGGCACGGCCCTGGGCTTGGTGGAGTTGGTGGAGCAGTATAGACCATCCATCTCGGTGAAGGCATGCTCCTTCTCCAATACATCCCCAAAACTGACAAAACCATGTCTTGGACCTTCCAGTGGTTCTGTCCATGACAACTCTTACCCAATTGATAGAATCATACACACTCTTAAATGTATCCGTGAGCAATTGGTTAGTGACTTCAGGCCCAAGGTTGCCTACGTAAATTCTGTGGTCACCACCAGGTTCAAATTCAGTGACAATCGAAGCATCGGCATCAGCAAATTTAACGCCTTCGTAGTCATGAAAGCCAACTCTCAAATACTAAATTAACTACAAAAAGATATAACATTTATTTAATATTACTAATTTTAATATTATTTTCAATTAAGATGTGACTACTCACTACAAAAAATGATTGATTTACATCATTTATTTTGTATATTTGTATCATGTATCAATGATGTAAAAATAATTTACATCACTTTAACGAATAATTTACATTTTGTTGATGCAAATAATTTGTATCAGTTGAGGTACATATTTGCTTCAATTAGTAGAATCGATATTGGTTTACATCACTTGCAAAAAATGTTGTAAATTTTACATAATTTTTACTAAATTTATTCAAATATTTGCATCATTTTTTAAAAACTAATGTAAAATATTTATATCATTTTAAAACTGATGTTAAAATTGATATTATAATAAATAATTTTGTCTGTAGTAATATTTAATTATTTATAACTTTTAATTGTTTTTAATATACTCATTTATTTACAATTAATATTTAAGAGATAAATTTAACTAAACGGTAACTAGAATTTTTAAAATAAATCAATTTGATAAAAAAAAACTCAATTAATTACATGATTTTAAGGCTTAATAAATAGAACCAGTTAACTTAGAAATAGGCAAACTAATTTGGCATTTATAGAAGAGATGGTCTCATCACAACTTAAGAAGTATCCGATGTGGGATACCAAAACTTCTTTTTTACAAACAAAAAATGTTTTTACGTTTAGCAATAACATTAGCAACTACACTTTAGTTTCTTTACTCTCTCGCATTTATTACCAAAGGGATTATTCCAACCAAAATAAATAATACGGTCAATGATCAATTCATCATACAATTTACTTAATGATAATGAATAAAAATATCCTTAATAATCCAAGGAAAATAAAAATACAGCTAGGTTTGCTTTTTTTAGCTGATGATCTGCTATAGTTTTTGATCGATCAACTTTTTCAAGATTTATCTTTTAATCACGTTTATTTTTTTTAAATATATGTATATGTAATTTTTAAAAGATATTAATATAATTTATTTAACATCAGTTTTAATTGATGTAAATTTTGTATCGTTTAAAAAAATGATTTATACCAAACATGAATAGATACATCAATTATCTAAATGATGTAAATTTATATTTTAAATCTATTTTTCAAAAGTGATACAATATAATAAAAACTGAATCAATTTTATCTAATTGATGTTAAATAGATAATTATAATATCATTTAAATTAATTGATGTTAAGTTGTATACATTTACTTCATTTATCAATAAATAATTTAAAATTGCATTATTTAGTTTTATGATACACAACACACTCATTTTTTTGTAGTGACTTTAAAGTAAAATTAAATTTGTTAAAAGTTTAAATGGGGAAAAAAAAAATAAACTAAAAATACACACGGCAGTAGCCAATTTTGGATAAAGAATGTTAATTTGTGTAGGTATGATATTAGTAATATGATGGTGTGTTGTGGAGCGTACAAGTCCATTGCAATCTGACGCATTTCATATTATGGTCCATATTTTAACCGATCAGAAACTTAAAACTTTTTTTTAATGAATAGTCGGTTTATTGATTCTGTGTGATACTGTGATGCTTGACGGCAGCGTTGACGCGCATATGGTCAAAAAAGAAACACCAGTTATGGAAATGTTCTCTTGATTTTTCTTTGGCAAATTATATAATCTATATTCATTCTTCTTTCACATGTGAATTGAAGACCAAAACTCAATATTTTTGTTTTCCTATTTTTCCATCTAAAAGTATACATTTCACATGGTACAGTATATGTTTTGTATAACAAAGCAACAATCTTTTTTTCTTTTTAAAGAACCCAAAAAAAAAAACCTTCTAACATTTTAATTACTGGTGTATTATATAATTTATGTAGTCTTGAAAAACTCGAGACGAGGAACACCTAAACGGAGAGAGTATGTTGCTTTCTTGTAGTCACCCCATGTGAACGAATTATACCGCCGTGGATTTTCTGACGACACCATTTTTGGCAATGGTGATATTTTTGCCTCTAACGGTGGCGCTGCAAAGTACATCGCCGACATACGAGGCTTCTTTGCTGTGTTTGCTAGTACCCTGTGCCTCACGCTAGTAAATCTCCCATTCGTCAATGCCTATATATATTGATTCAGAGAGATTAATTAATTGATTATGAAACACATTTTGTGTCTTAACGAAAAAAAAAATGTGTTTATCATGATAGAAGTATACCTGAAGGCAGTCACCGACCAATACAAAGAAGCATGTAGGGTCAGATGGGATTGGGATCCACAAGCCGTCACGTGAGCAAATCTCAAGTCCATCTACGTCGTTGGATCTTAACACCGTCAAAATCTGAGGGTCAGAATGTTCTCCGAAACCTATTTGACTAACGCCTCTCAACGCGTACGGTGCAGGTGGATAGTGATTTACCCGCAAGATCGAATCGCTAAGAACGTCTCTGATTAGCTCGCTCACTTCACTAGACTTCTGTCCCCATAAATTCTCGACCGTCAGATCAATGATCTCACATGCCAAGTCTTTAACCGCATGTATATAATCGTTCGTCGCCGAGCTATAAAAGAGAAAAACAACAGGTGGAAATTACTAACACAAGTCAACAATTGACGGAGAGACATATCGTATATGTTTTGACAAAAAAAAAAGACATATCGTATATGTTTTGATTGATTTTTGAATTATTACTACAAATATCAAAAAACAGAAAAAGAAAAGACATGAGATTATGTTCAGAGGAATGTTCGAAAGTGAGGGACCCCGTGATTCTTTTTTTACAAGTTGTCATTTAAAGAAAAAAAAACGAGTCAAAGATTGATTCAATATTGACGTTTCGAATTTTGATTCTTGTTGACGTCTCAAAGTGTTTTCTGTGTTCATGCGCAATCTTCCACAAATTGACCAAGTCTATGCAACTATTGTTTATCATATTATTTTCTAATACATAATGTACGCCTGTGCTTAATCTGGATTTTTCAAAATAAGGGAAAGAAAAGATTTTGATTAATCAACCATGTCGCAGTCAAGGTTGCAAAAGCATTTTCACAAATTTTGATATTTTAATATATTAAGAAAAAAAATTGGCTGGCATCCTTCCTAATTGTAAACATACCCTACAATATACTATGAACAAAATCCAACTGTTATATAAGTATTATTGATTACAACAAACTATCAGGTGAACCGGCATTAGGTTGGTATGATTATTAAATTTTGTACCACTAATTTTTTTAAAAAACATACGAAAAACAAACAATATGGGCAAACTTTAGTGGCAATAAAGGAACAAGACTGCTAATAATTAAAAAGCCGTGTCTTCTGGTCATTATCCATTATTCGACATTGCATCTCTATTTCTTTCTCTCTCTCTCTCTCTCTTTTTAGGTATCTCACAAGTCACATTGTCACACAAATCCACATCAATTTCAGTTGGGTCAACTTTCATACACTCACACACAGATACACAGATACAATATTTATAATAAATTTATTTTGCAGACGCAACAAAAAAGATTGCTCAGTTCCACATACATCTATGGTTTGTTAATTTTCTCTAATGCATTTTATGTCATTTGAGTTTTATTCAATACGCATCAGATCCGAATTTTCTCACATGTGAAGCTTAGTTATTGTGCATACGTTTATCAACACTCTCAATAGTCTCATACAATCCTTTTAGCTGTTTGAATACTTTAGCGTATAATTTGTTTATATAATTGTTATATCAAATTATATTATTCGCGTGTATAGATATTTTGATTTTTGACATAACATTTAAATAATATAGTTCCAAAAGACCAATTATATACACAAAAAATATGTCAAGGAAAATCTTTATATAAAGCTTTATAAATTTAAAGTAGCTAGATGATAGTGATAACTAATAAAGTAGGTTCGAGAAACAATAAATACACAAATATGTTAAAGAACAAGCAAAATTTGTAGTAATATGTATAAGTACGTACCTGAACTTGAAGGGATCGTCATAGGAGATAGTCTCAGATTTATCAGCGACAGCTGTCGGGTTTGCGTGGAGAAGAAGATACTCAAGCTCACCTAAATCTCCGTTAAACCCGATGTTCTTGCATCCGTAACCGAACGGGCTCGCCGGACCTGCTCTTAGCTTATCCGATTCCGGTTTATTAAAGAACTCTTCTCCTTCGTGCTCGAATCTCGTTATGATCTCCGGTTTAACTCCGTGGTTTATCACCTTGAAAAACCCATTAACCTCGCAGGCCTTTACGACCTCCTCCGATAGTTTTGATCGGTCGTTTAAAGAGAAATCGATCACCGGAAAGTTATATTCCGGCGAGGATCTCGTCTTCTTTCCGGTGGTTCGTGGCGGTGTTGAAGATGGCAAGACCATGTCTTCTCTTTTCAATGAAAAATAACAGAGTTTTTATTATTATTATTAATAGTAAGGAATGAAATCAGGAGGTTTTGAATCTGATGAATGAAGAAGAGTGAGTTATGAGTATTATATATATAGTGTATGGGAAGAGAAGAAAGGTTGAATTTGGATAAAATAAAAATATTTTCATTAAAAAGTCTTTTTCGAATTCATTTTTAAAATGCTACGGTTTCCATACGGTTGACAAATGGGGAATATTAAAGTAATCGTCTCATCATACATACACACTGTGTATCGCGTAAGGTGGGCATGTCATCAATGGGGACGGTCGAGTTTTTTTTTTACACATTATTATTGCCAAGATAGATGAAGCTTGTCTCTTAATTATACACTTTTAATCTCTATCAAAAAAAAGAAAAAATCTTTTTGTGAAATGGGTTTAAGTTATGCATTTATCACCCTAACCCTTTTCTTTTTTCTTTTCTAAATGTATTATGTTTTTGTAAACATTCTTTCGCAACCTTGTAACTATTAAAATCGGGTAGTTTGAAATTTGGTGGTAGGAAATTAAGTAGTAGATGTTGATGTTCAGTTCTTAAAATAACTTAGGGGGTGTATTGAACTTGATATTTTAAGAGATTTGTTGGGATTTTAATATTTTAGGATTTTGAGAGATTTGAGTGTAATTTTAGGAGATTTGATTATTGAATTTGAAATCTTAAGGATTTGATGAAATTTGGAATTTGAAATTTGGTGAGATTTGTGGTAAAATTTTAGATGATTTTAGGATATTTATAAAAAAAAAAAAAAAACGAGATTCACTTGGAATTCAAAGTCTACGAAGAATTTCTCAATAAAAAGTATTTAAAAACCAACATAAAGAATGAAAATAATCTATAGCACAGTAACAGCCTGTTCTTATTTTTATACTCATTATAGGTTTTGTTAATTCCAAAGTTTTGGTTCACAGTTGGTAATACTCTTGTCTCCATGGTTAAGTTCATTAACTGGCTGGCCGTCCGTTCATTTACAACTTAAGAAATTGCTTTTGACCATCGACAAGCATAGGCCCAATGGAGCTCAAAAGCATGACAGCGAAGACGCCGGTTCTCGACATCGGTGCTGAAGATAAAATCCGGTGATGTACAAATCGTTCCCGCAATCAAATGGTTCTCTCGTCACAACGTGGAGCTCGTCGATGGTCAGAGGTTAGATATCGATGCAGTGCTTATCGCGACCGGTTTTTTCACTCTATCTGGTTATATCAGTTTACAATTTTCATTGGCCTCGACAATAAAAAGTGGTGTGAAGTTGACCACCGTCGTTAACAGAAGCTCCGCTGCGGAGGTTGCCAAGAGATCCGGTTTTGATAAAACGGAGGAGAAGACAATTGCTGGTGGTATTCACTTGCAGAGAGAAAGTGAGAACGAGAGAGAGAGAGTATATAGAGAAGATATAAGTTGCAGAGATGGAGGTATTCACAAAAAAATTGCACTTGGTTTCGAGCTCTTCTTATAAAAAAATCTTTCAAAATTTCACCTATAAAGGTGTGATTTTGTATGTCATACTTTTGAACTAAAAATGTTATAGAAATCTCCTAGAATCCCAATCATTAGTTTTTTTTAAAAAAGTTGTGATATTTTGAATAACAGTAGATTTAAAGTGAGATTTATAAATTATTAATTGAATAACAAGAAATTGTATATGATTTTAAATGATTTCTATAAATTTCACATTCAATAACATAGGATTTCAGATGATTTTTAAAAATCACTAATTGAATAACAGGAAATTTAAGAATACCTTAAAATCTTCTAAAATATCAGATTCAATACACCCCCCTTAAAGATTGCGCACTTATTGCCTAAAACACCGTGTTTGGTTAGTCATAAGACTTGCGTATATTAAATATATTGATTTCGTTCTCTATACTACGATATATGATTGGGGACACATATATTAAATACTACCATAGAAGTTGATCAATTATTGGTGTGACTATTGTCAATAGAAGGAGTTTAGATGTTTGACAAAACAAAAAATGATTTATTTATATACGACTAATCTATAAAATCATAAGAACTCATGAATAAAAATCCGAAGAACTAATTTAAAACTGGGTTTGACTAACTTAAACTAAAAGACGAGAGTTTTATTTAAGGGTTTGACAAATATAATAATTCTCTCTTTTTTATTACAATGGAGAGAATTAACCTATAGGCACCTTTGGCTAAACATATATAAATCACGAAAGATATTGTTAATTAATTGTGTAACCAACACAAAATGTATAACATTTCAAGATTTGTCTTTCGATATGATAGATATATACATTTTTATTAAATAATAATACTCGTACAATATATTTTCTGATGGACAGGGAAAAAAAAAGAAAAGGAAATGCTAGAAGAGATACGTGGAAAAGGGTAACAAAGAAGTAGGAAAAGGTGAGGGGATGGGGCAGGTGTAAGGCTCATATGTAGGCACGTAGTGGACATGGTCAACCATGACGGCTCCTATTAGCCGTCCGATTAACTAAAACACTCTTTGTCGTTGCCCATATTCTTTCAATTATTATTGGGATCATTCTCTCAACTCTCTCTCATTATTATGCTAACAATACCTAGTTGTACCTACCCTTCTACTGTAATACTACTATTATTTATTGTAAAAACACCTTTTTGGTTCGTTGTTTCCTTTTGCTTTCAATTTTATTTGCTTCAGATATTTATATCTCAAAGCTGAATCTAGCAATCCGTGATTTTTTTCTCTTATTTTTGAAACATAACAGATTAAAAATCTCATGTTGTTGGTTTTTAGGATGCTTGTAAACTTTCTTTTTGGGTTTAGTATTAGTTTTTTTTTTCTTCAATTATTGAAGCACAACTGATCGGTCTATTAATCAAATTCCTATATTCGTTAGAACTGGGACTCAATCTCGGGTGTGATAGTGCCTTCTATAAATGGACTTACTTTCTGCCACTGCACTAAGATCACTTCATGGATTTAGTATTAGTTTATGAATAGGAGAGTAGTTATGTTAAATCATACTCCTAATTATTTGCAAGATTCTTATTATAACCTTATTTGTTGATCAATATATTTTGATGCTAACATATTCGATTTACGACTTTCAATCAAGCTTTTATACAAACACATTATAAAAGCTTATTTGTGTTTGAGGTATACCTTTTTCTCGTATTCTTTCAATAAAAACAAAAAATTACAATGCATGATTAATCAATATTTGTATTTAATTATTTGTCCCTCGAATGTCAAATGAACTAGCTAGTGGCGTAATACAAGACTACGCAAGTTATCTATCTAACAAAGCAATGTTTTACATGAGTTGTTTTGATGTTAGTTAGGTTCACAGTTACTCATCAAATTGGAAAACCACATCCGAACAACATTTGTTTTATATAACATCTGAACAACAAACTTAACGAGAGAAATAGATACATTCGATTCATTTAAATTCCTTTAAATATTCAAGAAATAATTATAGAAAAGCAGTATGGGTGATGAAGTTGACTAGAGACAGGATGGATCAATGGAACATGCCATCTGACATATTCGCCGACATTATCCCCATGAATGAAACATACATATCGGTTATATCAAACCTAACTCTCTCATTTTTAAATTTGGTGACCATTTGCTAAACATTTCTCTGTTAGTTTATTATTTTAATACGTCTCCTCATTTTATATACACATATCTTTGATCAATTATGAGTTCTCCGAGACATCCAATCTGAGATTTATGGTTTCTAGCTTTTTCATTTATCTCTGTTTTCTATTTTATTTTATGCAATCGGCACTGTTAAACTATGTAGCATATATACTAATATCGATATGATAGCGATTAAAAAAAATACCAATTTCGATAGTATATTTTTGGTGTTTAGATCATATGAATATTTAACAATGCTAGTGAAGCCTTAAGAGTTTAAATGATTATTTTCCGTCTACATAGTTTTAAGATGAACCTGCATGCATTAATCAAATGGTTCTTTTAACCGTAATTTGGGCAACTGTCGGAACATGAAATATAATTACGTGAGTAATGCAGTGTATTCAATAAAAATATCCAAAAGTTTGTGGCATGCAAAGAGCCGGCGACAGAAACTACAAAAAGCAAATGGGAGGGCACATGCGTGGGAATGGGATGAGCACAACAACGGCCGTTGGAATCTCTTTGGTCGTTGAAACGCTTTTTAATTCCTTTCTTCTTAAAAGATCAATATTACTTATTTTATTTTATGTTTTATTATTATTAAATCAACTTTGTTACAAGAAGACATATAGTCAACACTATGTGTCCGACATAGTGTCATGAAATTAATGTGGGAAGAATAGAATAAGATCATGATATGATTGCCAATATAAGTCTTGAAACGTATATTTATATATACACTATATATATATATACTTTATGTAAATATGAAATATTTGGAGTCTCGTAGGTAATTATTTCCTAAAAATTATGTCAAAAACATTATTCACTACAACTTGTAATCACTAATTGGATCAAAGAGTGCAAATTTATTAATAAAATATGAGGTACATTGTACGTAAGATGATATTTAGGTTACTTAGTTGAATAAAAATGGTTACTTAACAAATGATTATATGTATTATCGTAAAAGGTTGGCTAGTGGCAACTCTATAGATATTCTAAATGATAGTAACACTTTTTTCTTTTTTTTTTTGGTATAATGTCCAAAAAAAGATAGTAACACTATTTTTTTTTAATGAAAAGATATATTGAAAATTACATAATGTTAAAATTAACGAAGGCACAAGTTAATACTAATTTTAGAAATGAGCACACATCTCACATGTGTACAACCATGAGATAGAAGAGGAGAAAATGATCGACTAACTAACTTGACCATCTCAAATCTCAACCATAATGCAGTTAATTATTCGAAGTTAAAATCATATTTAACATGTGATAATTAATATTAGGTCCATACGTAAAATCGTAGATTCGTTTTCTAAGTCATAACTTAATTTCTCTATGATTTATGTACGTATGTGAAATTTGTTTTCTTGATAACGATGTATCATGAAAGCTCCACAACATCGAAACTAGTTAGGATAATTGGTGAGCACGTCGGATTATATTCGGTAATGCATTTTTGTTAGGCAGACTCCCATTTATTACATTATCATTATCATCATCACAACGATGTACGTTGGTTTTATAGGTTACGTTGATCAAAAGATCAGAAGAAATTTGTTTACATTGTCATATGTTACTCGCTAATTCGCTGATGTAAAGTAGCGTTTAGATTGATACAAATCATCGAATTACAAACTCTTT
>NC_025701.1:1121-69816 GCF_000633955.1 Camelina sativa | reverse complement strand
TTTTTTTTTTTTTTTTTTTTTTTTTTTTTTTTTTTTTTTTTTTTTTTTTTTTCTATTTATAATGATGGTGGTTTGAGGAGGCTTTGAGAATGATGCATGTCGGTCAATTAGTTAATTCCTGAAAATAAGATGGTTGTGGGCCGAGTAAATATGAATGGGCTTATTTTTATGAAGCCCAAAAAGAAAACTATAAAAAAAAAATAAGGGGATTGTAATGTTTGCTTCTCCGTCTTCGTCTTTTCGCATTCAATTAATTCAACATCGTCGTCGACCTCTGAACGCCAAAAGAAGGCACTCTCCCCCGTCGATAAATCTCCGGTGAGCTCTCTGCTCTCAATTTTCCCCGTTTTCAATTTTCATTCCTAATCAATATTTGTGTTTGGATAGAGAAACCTAGTTCGATTTCACTTCGTCGGCTGTTTTACGGTACCGGAAAATTTAGAAGAGTGTTTTATCTTCTACTACTAGTTGAATTTAAAACTGTTTTCTTGAATAATGCTTATTCGATGTTTGTACTCCCATCCCTTCTTACAGCGATTTGTTTTCCCAACTAATTTTGTTAATTTGAATTTTTGTTTTCGTTGGGTTTTAAAACAGAGAGTTGTCTTGAATGATGAAGAAGGGTACAATTTTCTCGGAAAAAGATAAGAGGAGCCACCAGAGTTCGCTTTGATTTCTAACTTCCTAAACAATAGCGCGGCTAGATTGTTATTGTTTTAGTATATAAGTGTATACTTTGGAACGCTATATTATGAATCAGTTAATTTCTAACTTTCTCATTACGAATTTACAATGTTTTTTTTTCTTATGAGAAAATTATTTTGTCAGTGACTCAATTCTTAATTAAACTATCATCTACGAAGAAGGAAAGTGCGGGAGAGAAGGAATACATTATCTCTTCGATTTCCTATTTTGCTTAATTGTGAATCCTCCTTTTTCCTTTTCTTACTTGATCTCTCCTAACGGTTAGCTCATAGTTTCCACTTTCCACTTTCCACTTTCCACTAATCTTTAGTCACCTCGAAGACACTAGATTCTTCGATTAATGGTGCTGAGTCGATTGCAGGGTAAAAAGGGTTTTTTATTGATAACCGGTTTGAATTCCGGTTCAGTCCGGTTAACCAAGCTTCCTCCTGATTTGAGGAAAACAGAAAACAAAGATGATTTCGGATTTGAACCCTCGTTCCGTGGTAGCTATCACCAACTCTATACCGCCACACTAAACTAACATCATGTCCAAATTTCGTCTAAAGAACTTTCTATATAATAGTTACAACATGTAGGTTCCAAGGTCTGCACAGGATTTGTAATTACTATACTTTGAATAGATTGTGGCTAACCGTTTTGTTAGTTTAGGATTTCAAATTTGGTTCGCAAAATATTTTCTTTTACCTTTCGATCTATTCACGGTTGTAAAATTCATGTAAAACTCAGGAAAAAAAAAATTATAAAACATAAATACTAATACAAAAAAAAAAATACCAATTTCGATAGTATATTATTGGGTTTTAGATGATAATCTTAATTTTATACATTTCACGGTATTAAAAGTTGATGCCTTGAGATTATCTCATTAAGATTATGATTACTAACATCCATCACACTAGTATAACTCCAGCCATAGTTAAAAATACACACACAACCAAACGCCAAACGCCAATAAAAAAATATATGTATAGAGACATTAGTATCTCAGATATCATATTCACTATATTCTAATATTTTTTTGTTATATCTGTAGTATATATATATAATGTATACTAGGTACTAACCCGCGGAGAACCGCGGGTTGAACTTTTTTTTAATAAAAATTTGTAATAGTTTATTTTATTATTATGTTATTTATAATAGTTTGTGATTAAAAATTTGGTTTGCTTATATTATGATTTTTGTATTTTAAAACATTTGCATGTAATGAATAAAATTGTTTAAACCTTTGTCAATAACATAATCTTTACTAACATGTAAAAAATATCAACTAAATATAGCTAGTAAAAGTTCTGAAAAACCTTTTTAAAAACAACATTCATTGTTTTTTTCTATGGCTTCCTTTTCTTGTCTATAATAATTTTAACCAGTGGTGAAATTTTTTTTTGATAAAATTTGTAGCTGTATATTTTATTTGATTTGGTTTTAAAATCTTACCTGTTAATTTACGAATTAGTTTTGATTCTAATAGTTTTTTTTTACTTTTCTACAATTTATTTTATTTGATATGTCCCCATTTTCATTTTTAATTAATTATATTTATTTATTTACTTAATTAATCTTAATTATTTTTTTAATGACAATTGAATGTAATTTTTACACATTTTAAGGTTAGTTTCATATTTGTATTTCCCAATTAATATAGTAGGATAAAATTTGTAGTTGTAGATTTTATTCGATTAGATTTTTAAATCTTAGCAGTTGATTTTTTTAATACGGATTAGTTTTGATTCTCATAGTTTTTTTTTTTACTTTTCTGCAATTTATTTTATTTAATGTATCCTCCATTTTTGTTTTTTAATTAATTTTATTTATTTAATTAATTAATTAATTTTAATTAAGTTTTTCTAATGGCAACTGAATGTAATTTTTTACACATTTAAGGTTAGTTTCATATTTGTACTTCTCAATTAATATAGTAGGATATTTTTTTAATAGAAATTAGAGTTTTAATTCCATTTTTGACAGATTTCTAAAACTGATTTTATTTATTTAATTTTTAATACTCCATTCTTATTGTAAAATTGTTTAATATACGAATATCATAGAACTTTAAAAAAAAAATTTATTAATAAATTATGCATTTGCTCGAAGGATTTGTTATATTCAACTAGTCATGATATTTTTGGATCAAGTTGATCATAGGCCATAGATTAAGGCTCAAAATCCCAAATTAAATACAAACTCGATTATTTTTTCTCTTTTTTTTGGGTGGAATTAAAAAACAAACTCTGATTTGTAGAAAATCCTAAATTTTTAAATTACTAAAACCCCTAAATTTCAACTACTGTATCTACTCACAATTGATCACATCTGAATTCTGTTATATATATAGATCCATAAATGATAAAATAATTAGTTTTTAATCACCATTATTTTAATTATTATTAAAATATTTCTTCCTCCAGTAAAGATAGTTTTTTAAATTCGCCGCTCAATGAAATTAACTAATCAAATAATCGAAGAAGCATTAAACAGAGTTAGGTGAGAAGATGCTTAGGGTTGTTGACAAACAAAACTCTCAACCCCACAATCATCGGCATGAGTCCCACTCTTTATATCTCGAAATGATCGTAACTCTAAACTCCCTTTTTTTAATAATCTTTTCACAAATTATCTAATCACGAAAAATAAGGAATAGTACTAGTCACAACTTACAACTAATTAAATAATCATTTCGTCTATAAGTCGCTGTTATCCTAGGCTACGTTACGTCCTCGGTTATCCTAAGATCGTTGTCATTGTAACTCATACTATTTGATTATTTTATAAAATATTTTTTTGTTTGCTTGTAAATATCACTAATAATGAAAGTTGAGGCTTTGCAAAAAGAAAACCTACAGATAAATAACATTAATGGAGTATATGATAACACCTTCTAATACTTATTATAATTGTTGTCTTTTAACTGTTTAACTCTTTCAGTCTTCAGATGACGCTTACCATAAATAGTATTTTGTATAAAATACTGATATGTACCCTACAAAGGTAAATGCATTTTGAAAATGCTTATAAATACAGTAACACCAAGATACATGCTTTTGATCAAGTATATAGTTGTAAAAATGCATGTAATTTATTTTGGAGTTTTGACTATTAATGTACGGCCAGACCATTGTAGATATCAATGATGCATGTACATATCTATTAGTCACACAAAAAGATAATTACATATATCAAAAAAAAATATAGTTACAGTATCGAAAAAAACTTAAAAAAAGTAAATTAAGCATATCGATCGGTCACACAAAAAGATCCTAATTAAGAATGAACAAAACTACCCAGATTATTTTTTGTTGACAAGTCCATTATTACCGGCCAAGATCAAGTACTTATCTCTTCTCGTGAGGTTGGTGCACTCGAACCCCAACGCATTCCCTATCGTATGCTGCACGTGATTAGCCACCTCGAACTTAGATTTTCCATTATCAGGTTCTCGACACGTGGACGAGTGGCCACCAGAGATAGGGTCAAGCAATTGAACGGTGTAGGAAGGGAAAGGATTCAGAAGGAAGAAAATGGGATCAAAGGCCTTAAGACCACTAGCCGTCGTGCCATAAAAGAAACTCACATGCGAGTCAATAGCAACCGGTACGATGACGTCACTAACCTCGGAGAAAAGTGGACTAAACCGAAGCAAGTAAGGCTCTCTACACGTAGTCCCTTCCGGACAAACCACGAGATCTCCTTGGCTCAACAATCTCTCCATGACTTGACCATCCGTGACTCGGTCACGAGTCATTCTAACGGTCTTGATCGGAGCTAGAAGCTCAGATAATCTACTTAGGCTATAAGTAACGGCTTTGATGTTTTTCTTTCTTAGAGCGAATGAAATGTAAAGTGGGTCTAGTAACGTTCTATGGTTACACACAAAGAGACAACCTTTGTCTCGGTTGGAAGAAACTAGGCCGTTGTGGTTGCTGACGGTGAGAGTTAGGTGGATACCGCAAAATGCCAGAAAAGGATTGGCTACAGAGTAAGGCAGATTTAGGCCGACGACGATTCTTGCAGCGGCTAAGACGGCGGCGAATGGGGCCCACAAGAATAGTATGAGTGTGTTTAAAGGTGTTGGCTTGATGGCTAAGCGACCATCGTGGAAGATCAGTGGTTTAGGGTATTGATCTCGTGGTAAACTTTCCCAACTTTTCTTATCTGAATTTCTGACAAAGTAAATCTCCTGCTTATGAAAAAAAGATAAAAAGGATTAGAGAAGATCAATATATATCAGTTGAAGTGGACCTATCGAAATTATAAAATGAAATAAAACTACTTATTAAATAATTTATGGTATGGATTATATTTATACAAGTCATAGTCTATGCATGGTTTGCTATTAATTGCATCAGAACTTAATATTTCATTTCTAAATTTTCAAAATAGCATTTACTTGCTATAATAGTTTTATTTGTGACATATTGTACTAGATTACAACAATTCATAGTCAATGGTTTTGGAATTAATTGCATCAGTATTACTTTTTTCCAAACAAATCAATGCATCTTTCTATTGGTTCAAATAAAGAGCCACATTTAAAACCAAAGAAATTATATATTGGGGACTTATATATAAATTTACTATCGAGTATATAAAACGTAGACTTTTTTTTTGTTTTTGACGATATAGTATATAAAACGTAGACTAAAAAAAAAAAAACTTCAAACTATTTAATTTACTATCGAGATTCCATGTGCCGGAAATTTTCTGTAGTTTTTTCTGTAAACAGAAAAGTAACATAAGGATTTGTCTCTATTTGTCGTCCAGAAAAATACAGTTACGTCTTTTGATAAGAGTAAGACCATCACAATTGTTGGGTCCAAAACCTCTATTAGAATAACCAACTAGAGCACTTTAGATTATTTAGTTATTTATATGACTCAAAAATATAATAATTTACCTGGCAAAATTGAGAGAGTAAAGATCTGTGACTTGACGAGTGAAAGGAAGTGATGCCAATAACATGACCACTACTTACTCTCTCTTCTTGAACCAATTTATCAAAAGCAAGCTCACGTTTCTGCTTAGCTTCCATGATGCCTAAGTAGTAACCACCGGCAATTTTCATCTCTCTCCCGACCACAACTTCAATCTCCAAGTTATCTTTCAAGAACCCATCGATCATAACTTGTGGCAAATCACTCACACCAATTCTCTTTCCCCCTCTTTTTAGAACCTCGAACATCTCGAATCCAACATCTTCTAGAAAATACTTGGGCAAAACTGATTTTCCGGCTCGGAAGCTTTCCTTTTTAACTCCGAAGAAGCTCAACATCACCATCGTCTTCAAGCCCATCTCGTAGCTCATCAAGCATATAAATGGATAAAGAATGAAGAGGAAAAGTGACCTTATCACCCCTCCGGCTTCAAAAGCTACGACCATGAAGTAAGGGAACAAGGAGTTTGATTTGAGTAGAGCTCCTTCGACGTTAAAGACCAAGGTGTGAGGTGATAAGTCGTGAGCTTGGTGGAGGCCGTGAGAAGGGCATTTTTGGTATTTTTGTTTAGGGTTACGATGACACCAACGACGGAGAATGAAAAACCGGTACAAGAAGATGACAAGACCTCGAAGAGTCGAGATCTTATTATTACCGGACATGGTTTTTGATTCTTTTGACCTCTCTTTTTCTCTGATTACTATATTATATAGATGCTGCTGGTTTCTAGACTCTGCATGTTGAGGGAAACGGAAGTGCCCTGACATATATATAACGAGACCATGGCGTAAATACCCTTGGAACGAGATTAATATTTACGAGGAGTGCCACTGATGATGGTTCATATATAATTCTTCTTTCCCGTACAGCTTGCATGATTACAATTAATGATCTGAATGTTTGAAATCTGAAAAGTACGCTTACGCGTTGATATTTTGTTTGGTTCGATCTATTCTACTAGTACTAGCTAACATGAGTGCGTCTCTCGCAAAGTAGCAAATATGTGACGACTAAAGGCATATATAGTTCATTTAATGTCGGCTTCTTTTTTTCTCCTTTTGAATCTCTTTGTCACACGGATGAAGAAAGGGCCTAACAGATATTATACGTATGACGTACGTGGATATAAGAATATGACTATTCGATTTCATGTTTTGTGAATAAACTAACATTAATTCTCAATCATACAAGTCTTTTTGTAGTAGACTTTTGGTCTTTGTACGTTTAGTTTCCAATAACTCGGCTGCTGAACGATAGTGATAGAGCCACTTGATTAACGTCATTCATCATTTGAAAAAATTGTATTTCCTATTTTTTATTTAATGAAAGCCCTTTAAAAAAAAAATTAAAGATAAAGTTATATATGATATATATACAGTCCAATGTTGACTAGATTTTACTGCCAGAGATCCGTTTAATGTTGCGAATTGGTCTCTTCAATTTGTTATTTTTAATAAAATAATAATAAAAAATCCACGTTAATTTATCCGAACTTTCGAATTACACAAAGTTTTGTTATTAGAAATACTTTTCATTACTTTTAGTGGTTTGCGACAAAGAAGACATGTCTAAATAAAATGTAGAAAATATGTATTAATCATATGAATCAATGTTAGTATGGAAATTTTCAAACATGATGTGCGACGTAAACCTAATTTATACTATATGCACGCTCCAAAATAAGCATAACCAAGGAAGCGACTAGATGTATAATATATATGTTCACAACTTCACATTAATGTTTCGGTCTTGATGACAAAATAAATGTTAATCCTTTCAAACTTGAAGACGATCAGTTCTCCGATTGGGGTTTACTTTTCTTCTGTTTGTTTTATTGAGTCGCAATAGATTTTGGACCGAGACTCAAACTAATTTATAAATTTTGTTGAGATTTGAGAAAATGAAATGAAGGTTTGATTTCTGTTATCATAGAGTATTCTACAATAGTAAATGGAATTGGAAGCGTAACAGTGAGGTAGTTAGTAATTCTAATTGATTAAGTCTAACCTTGACTTACTTTCTTTTGTGGGCTAAATTGTAAATCAAGAAATACACGATGCAAAACTTTAAATATAGCTATATGAGCAATGAAAATGCTACTGGGTCTATCTAATTGTTATTCCAAGTGGTGCGGTGTTGTCCGTGACCATTGCCCGTGGGACGTGCATCTCCCTCGTTATAATTTTACTATTTTTTTTTGGTTTTAATATACAAATGATAAGTTACTTATTTTAGAAACTTTTAGTCAAATACGCAAATTGTCAATTCTTTTTCGTGTACATAAGTATATCCATCCAATATCACAATCAAGACTCTTGTCACCGTAGCATCTATATTAAGAATATCAACTATACAAACGACATATTGCGTGTTAACACTTAGCAGACAAACCAGCCATGAAATTCGGTTTCTCATCAAAAAAAAATACTCGTATACTACTATACGAATAGAGTAATAATGGCTTTTACATATAGAATTTATTCACGTGTAGGTTTTGAAAATTGAAATGTAGATATTGTTGTAGACCATAAACGTTGCAGAATCCAATTGGCATGCAAGTCATTTTCAGAATTTTTCGAACTGAACAAAAATATACTACTCCCTCTGTCTCATGAAAATTAATGTTTTGAGACTTTCACACATATTAAGAAAATTTTTAGTTTTTATTTGTTAATTAATTTATAATTACTTTTTGGTAGAGAGAGAAAATATAAACCAATAACAATTCAAAAATTTTAATATTTTAAATGATTACTTCTTGAAGCTTGCAAAACATCAATCTTTGTGGGACAAAAATATATCTCAAAATATCAATCTTTGTGAGACAGAGAGAGTAGTATTTTACATATTTGCTAAGTTCAATTACAAGTTTTTCCATCATGTTTCCTTCATTAAATACCCCAATCACGTAATTACTACGATACTCACAATTACTTTTCTTTTCAAAATAATTGAATAAACTGACCCGGTTAGTGAAAGTGATGATTCATCATCATTGTTCGAAACGGAGTCGTTTTACATATTCTATATTTAGCCTATACAAAAGGTGACCAGGGAAAGAACAAAACTTGAACAAAAAGAGTTTGACGACAGTTTGAGGCAAAGACCAGACAGAGAACTCATCTAGTAACTAACGTCTCTCGAGACTTCTTCTTCCGCACCCGATATTCGCTTCCTCGTATACCTGAAGTTAAACAGGTTCGAATCAGAGGATGAAGATTGTTCATATTAGCAGTTGTTTTTAGAGAGTGACTTCTTTAATTCAACAATGAGACTGAATTATATAGAAGAAATTGTTGTTGTTCTTCTTCTTCTTACCTGAATGAGGTGGTCGGGCTGGGATCGGTTTGCTCAACGGGAGGAAATTCATTGGAGAACTGAACTGATATCAATTGGTTGGTAGGTGAAACAATAGGTGCAGGTGATTTGTCTGAACTCAAACTCGAATTTCCAGGGAAGAAGCCTGCAACACCAAAATAAGAGTTGTTTCTAAGACATTTTTGGTCTTCCATGTGGATTAACACAGAACATACTCTGTTTATCCAAGTAAACAAAGCTAATGTTCACAAAGAGACTAAAAAAAGTACCTTGGAAGACTAGAAAGGCGAAGAAGAGAACCGTTACTATCATCGAGAAAATGTTAATGCACTGAGATGATGATGACGATGAAGACTTGGCTGCTTTCATTTTTTTAAGGGAACTTTTCATCCGTTCAATCCTTGCCCGCTTTCTCATAGCAAGCTCTGCTATTTCCCTCATGAACTTATGGTCACTTGCACTCAAGGAAGGGCCTTTTGGCGGTCTCGGAGGCTTTGAAGCTTTTCTAGACTTCTTAAACTTTCCAATATCGCATTTGTTCTCTGAAAGATCCATACTTTGACTGCTTTTGCCTACCTTGTTTTCGTCTCCCATTAACGGATAGATCAGATCATCAGCAATGTTTTCAGATGCAGCGAAATTCACCCGTTCAGTCCAGACCCCATTGCCTGAAACAGTAGCTGATGTGGATTCTTGTGTAACAACATCAGATCGACCAGCTTCAATGTCTACTTCAAGATCTTGCTCTCCTGAAAACATGTGATCCATCCTACACTAATTGTCTTCTCAGCTGCCAACTTAAAAGCCTACAACAACCTTATCTGACTTTCGAAACTCGCAACTTCCTTAATCGTCCTAGAAACGAGAGATTATTAAGCATACCAAATTACCAATCACCCTTCAAACACACAAAAGAGTAATGAAGCCAAATTGATACAGAGTAATGCTAATATTGGTTCACCTAAAACCCTAACTCGGAAGACAAAAGTAACTGATTTTGCTTAACCCACCGTTGAATCAATCACACGAACACTCTTTTATATAGGAATTCAGAACTGATAGATTGACTCTATACATTCGATTTCCCAAATCATCTAACAAGAAGACAGAGCAAAAACAAAGAGGTGATTCAAAAACAGTGACTCTCAGAGACAATGCAGCACCAATTTCTCGAAGAAAAGACCTATGCTAAATCAAAAGATTACAGACTTAAGAAAGAGGCAACTCTGCAATAAACCCAAAAAATACACAAATCACAGAAAGAAAGAAAGAAAAAATCAAATCTTTCGGTGAGAGTGTCAAAACCCACTAAAATAAATTTACAAAAGAGAAGAATTTGCGGATGTGCGACACTGGAACTGGAAGTACTCACCTCAAATTAGGGTTCTTCAGCAGGGTGAAATTTGTTGTTCTTCTTCTTCTTCTTTGTTGCGTATCCGAGATGATCTTTTTGTGTTGAGTATATAAACAAAACAGAAAAGCTAAAAGAATGTTTTGTTTTTTTGGATTTTGTTATGTCGCCGAACGGATTGACAAAGAAACGTTGCGACTAGATACAGACGTGCCAGCTTGTTTACCGAATCTCTCTCTAATTTACGCCGTTTGTTTGTTTGTTTTTTTTTTCTTTTTCTGTTTCCTTTTTATACAAAAAAAAAATTCAGATTCGCTTTAAAAACTTGTATCACAATTTGGATAAAATCGATTTTTCAAATATTCATTGTCCAATTGTAGAAGATAATTGGATAATTATTACTTTGTTATCATATTTGTAAGATACTAAAACTGTTATTTTCCTTTCTATAGTTATTTTTAATTTTAACCAGTATTTGTTTCTTTAAAATGTGTATCTCTTGTAAATAGGAATTTTTTTTTTCTTTAAAAAAGAAATATTTTCCAAACTTAGTTGCTGGCACACTGGCACTAACAAATAACAAGTCATGGACCACACCACAGTTACCAAATAAAATTTATTTTCTCTTTTGTCAATTGTCGGTTATTGGATTTGGATAAACAAATATATTTTATTGGTTGACAATATTTTTTTTTAAAGTTGTTATTTTATTTTTAATAAGTACAATAGAACCTCTATAAATTAATAATCTCTATCAATACTCACATATATACATTATATATTTATACTCACATATATACATTATATATGTGACTCAGTCAATGACTCCGACTTTAAAAATCGTTTGAGCAGTAATATATGGCTGTGGCCTGTGAGGCTGTGACTGATATTATAAGCTTCTTTTTCGTATAACATGATGTATTAGAATGAGAATACGTAAGCATATTAGATATTATTAGTATATATTGTTAGATGATTTGAGTGCGTTGAAATCGTTGCAAAACGTAAATGAAATCAACGAGTCTTGCAAATAGATGTTTATAGTTTTCTTGGATGCATGATCGATTATATACGTGCCAAGAAAATGTTATTGGGCTTTTTGCTTATCTATATTTAGTCTACATATTATGAGCATAAACCTATGCGATAGATATTAGGAAGCCCGGCCGTATGTGGAATAAGACAATAACTGATAGCATGCCATGCTCATGAATTATTCTTACCATTTTATATCATTTGTTACAACCTAAAATTATCGTACAGACGGGAGAATCATCAAAAGTTTCATGTAGGGTTTGTCTTAGAAACATGTTTAACAAATAATTAATATTTGAGTAGAGACGCAAAAATTAAGACATAACCATGAAACCTACATATAGATCATATATATAAATATATAATGTATATATGTGAGTATAAATATATAATGTATATATGTGAGTATAAATATATAATGTATATATGTGAGTATAAATTAGCGAATCTCTCTAATTTACGCCGTTGTTTTTTTTTTTTTTTTTTCTGTTTCCTTTTTATACAAAAAAAACTCAGATTCGCTTAAAAAACTTGTATCACAATTGGATAAAATCGATTTCTCAAATATTCACTGTCCAATTGTAGAAGATAATTGGATAATTAATACTTTGTTATCATATTGGAAATATGTTAAAACTGTTATTTTCCTTTCTAAAGCTATTTTAAATTCTAACCAGTATTTGTTTCTTAAAATGTGTATATCTTGTAAATATGATTTTTTTTCCTTTTGAAAAATAATTATTTTCCAAACTTAGTTGCTGGCACTAACAAATAACAACAAGTAATGGACCACACCACAGTTACCAAATAAATTTATTTTTTCTTTGTCAATAGTCGGTTATTGGATTTGGATAAACAAATCTATTTTATTGGTTGACAATCATTTTTTTTAAGTTGTAATTCTATTTTGATAAGTATGTAGAACACCAAAAATAAATATAATTCTTTCCAAGTATAAAATAACCACAATGATTCTAATTCTCTTTTTTTTTTTTTGAACAAACCACAATGATTCTAATTCAGGTTACAAAATGATGCACAAGATTTGTAATTAATATTTTGGATCTATGGTGGCTTGTTATTTTTGTGATCAGTTTATTCTCTTTCTTTAAGATCAATGAGCTAAATTGTACCATATCTAATTATCATTTTTATCTGATTCTTCCTTTATTCTCTCATACCAACGAACTCTAGATATTAAGGATGATACCGAATCTCCAGAATCTAAATACAATGATTCTGAATCCTTTAGGCAGCAATGTAAGTTTTTTTTTTGATTTTTTTGTTTAATTAGTTCATAGTATGATTGATTTTTCCTTATTCTCCTAATTTTTGTTCTGAATCCTTTAGGCAACAATTATCAAAATTCTCCTTATTTTGGTAAATTTCAGTTTGGTGGATTTTTGCCATGGGATTATGAAGGTTGAAACTGGCTGATTCTACTGATGTTAAATTACAAAATAACAATTATAATTGGATATTTTTTCTTTTTACAATTGGATAATTATTACTACTTTTTATCAGATTTGCAAGATATTGACCACACCACATTTAATTTTATTTTCTATTTGGCAGTAGTCCATTACTGGATTTAGATAAACAAATACATTATTGGTTGACAATATTTTTGAATAAAAGTTATAATTTTATTTTGATGGAACACTAAAAAAATATATAATCCTTCCATTAAATCTTTCCATGTGTATGTATGTATTCTGAAACAAGAAGCTTTGAACTTGAAACGACACATAAGTTTTTTAAACACATTGTTCAAATAACAACAAAACATTGTTCAAATAACAACAATCATTACCAAATTACTACATGTTAGTTAATTAAAGGACAAACTGTTTCAAGCAAGGCTTGGATCTCCTCGCTTACTTCGATCTGGTGTCGAGACAATCTCTCTCGCATATCAGGACAAGTTTTCTCTGCTGCTACATAAGTCTTTATAAGAAAGGTCGCAGTTTCAGAGTCAAGAGGTCTCCACTTCGACAAAATCCTGCAGAATTCTTCTGCTCCTTGAACATCTTTAGCTTTCTCAAAGTGAAGATAAAACAAGCTGACCAGCTCTGAGCTCCAGCTCCACTCTTCTTTGTTCTCTGCTGCGGAATCAGAAACCGCTGCTCCCAAATGCTTCATAGCCAAATCCGCTTTACCCTTCTCCAACAGATGGATCATCAGAAGCTGTCTCGATTTGGAGAAAGGTCCTTTAGACTTTTTCATGGCACCATCAAGAATCTTCTCTGCTTCTTCATACATATTCACTTTTAGATACGTGTTAATCGCGATATTAGCCAGCCTCATATCGTAAGCCCAGCATTTTGATTCCCACTCTGTGAAAATCTTCTTAATCCCATCAATGTCGCCGAGTTTACTCATTGCTTGTAACATGACAAGGTAGCTCAAGTTGTTTACCTCAGGGCGTGCCTTGTTCAGCGATTCCCAAACTCTATAAACCTCAGGAGCTTTCGAGATTCCAGCGTACAAACTAATGAGAAAATGGTAGGAATCACGGTTGTTAGGATTCATCTTCTCCTCCATAGATTTCAGCGCAGATTCAGCCTTCTCGTAAAGACCAGCTTTAGTGTAGATTGCAGCCAGGTTAGAGAAAGTATTCCAAGTGGTTTTAGCTTCACTGTCTTTGCCCATTTCATCTATAACCTTCTCTAATCCATCCAAGTCATTCAAACTACCACAGCTCTGCATCCATATAGAGTAAGTGACACCAGAAGGAGATATATCCCTCTGTTTCATCGCATCAACCAACACAGGTACCTTCTCAGGTTGACCTAAGCGCATGTACATAGACATCGAGTTGTTGAACGGTAACGAATTGTTAACAAACTTGAGCTCATCCATTTTCTCAAAATGAGCTTTCGCTTTCTCTTCTTCAAGTTCCACACAGTAACAGTTCATGAGCGCCCCATAAGTCGACTGATGGATCTTTACAGAAGTATCTAAGTTGTTTAAGTAGTTCTCAGCTGCTTCTAAGCCTTTAGTCTTTCCAATTAGATCCAAACGAATCGCATGATCAGAGACAGATAATGTCATCTTCCTCTTCTCCATCCAATCAAAGATCTGAAATTTTTATCATTAACAAACGACTCACAAACATAAAAATGTCATCTTTAAGCTTCATCCGTTCGAAACAATCGAGTACATCCCTAATCAAAACCCTAAAACTAGTGAAATTACAAAACTTTAGAATCTAAAAACGTAACTAGGAAAAGGGGGAAACAAGAAACAGACCTCAAGAGCGTGTTGATGTCGACGGAACTTGCGAAGGTCCTTAGCGCAGCGAAAGAGATCGTCTTTTCTGACAGTAATACCCTCCATGATGAACTGATTTAACGTATCTGCCACTGACCCTCCCGTCACATTAAGCTTCGATAGTTTCTTGTAGAGCTCTCGCTGCCTTGACGCTGCCGTCGGAGCAGGAACAGAGGCTTCGACGCCATTTGCCGCCGCCGGAGCAAAAGAGGAGGCTTCGGTGCCAGAAGAAGACGCCGGAGAAACGGCCGTTGAACAGAATCTCTTGCCGATGCGAGAACCAGAAGCAATCAGATTACGGAAATTCATTGTTGTTAAAAATCAAAATCTATTTCTTCTCGAAACGACAAAACCTATCGAGGACGCACGGGGGAGTGACGATGGTAGGGTTTAAGGCATTAAGTATATGTCGTTTAACGAACTCGAAACGGCGTGTAGTTTACAGTTGTTGTCGTTTTTTTGTTTTTACTACTTATAAAACAATAGTTTAACTTTGTTTAATTAGTCTCTCTTAACTAGGATTATTTTAAATCACGTACATTACTTAACTCTGTAGACACTAATGACATGAGATGAATAAATCCATAGTACAATGAATTGCGATTTTTTTAGAAAGATTGTAAATATTTTTGTTTGATACTTTATTTGTAACCATTTTATCTTCTTCGAAATATGAGATTTTTTCTTAGAAGTTTTATACATGAATGTAGAGTAACCTGAACACACTTACACACATAAAAATGGGAAAACTGGTTGATCAGGGAAAGATATATAGGAACATAATTCTAGTTTATATATTTTCCAATGAGAAATCAGAAAAGGAAAAAAAAGAACGAGTTTATTGACTAGAACATTAATTTCTGTTAAGCACAGGTTGCTTGCATATTTTCTAATTTTGTTTATCTTTGCTATATAATCAAAAAGCTTTTTTTTTTTTTGTCTTGGCTCTTCAAAAATCAGAAAAGAACATACAAATATGTTGTTTATATATTACCGATTAGTTAGCCGCCGAACGAGAAATTTTTTTGTAGATTCTACATAAATAAAAAATACTGATGCGACTTTGAAAACTCGTTCATCCAGAACAAAAGAGAGAAGAAAAATTTCCATAACAAGAATGGGTCTTCAAATATTAAAAATTGAAATCAGTCTTTTTCAGTAACACCGGCGACCGAATAAAAAATCGTCATCCACACTGATTCTGATCTTATTTCTAATTCACATTACCACGTAGTACACACTATCTATATCATTCAATGATTATACATTAACATATTGGTCTCATTTTCTAAGAAGATTATTTTGTTACTTCTTTTGTTGTGTGTTTTACTTGTCTTCCCTTTTTGTTGTTGTTGTTATTTGATATTTAATTAAGGTGTAAACGATATATGAAAATATTAATTATACATAAAAAAAAAACTATAGGAAAACTATCACAGTATCACTTAACGTGAAAGAAGCATTGTTTAATGAATGAAACACATGCATGAGATGAGAGCATGTATAATAAACGAACCTTCAGACCGATTTTAAAAAGTCAACTATAACAAAGTTGAAGTCAACGCATTGACCATTTACACATCTATATAACAAACACCACAAACTCGTCTTAATTCTTACACCAAAAAACACCAAGATCCCTCTAAAAATGGCTCAACACTCTTTTCTTCTCGTATGCTTCTACCTCTCAATCTCCTCGATACTAATCTTCGGGCAAACTGAAGCCAGCTCAATCGAGAGTTTGGTTCTAAGATCTCTCTACGACTCAATATTCATCCACAAGGACAATACCGCTTGTCCCGCAAATGGTTTCTACACTTACGAGTCCTTTGTACAGGCGACGAGGCGTTTCCCGAGATTCGGGAGCGTAGGAAGCCCCGAGATGCGGCGGCTGGAAGTGGCTGCGTTTTTGGCTCAGATTTCACATGAGACTACCGGAGGATGGGCAACGGCACCAGATGGACCGTACGCTTGGGGATTGTGCTTTAAAGAAGAAGTGAGTCCACAAAGTACTTATTGCGACTCTTCTAATACGCAATGGCCGTGTTTCCCTAACAAGACTTATCAAGGAAGAGGTCCAATTCAACTATCTTGGTAGGTTCATATAAGTATTTCATTATTGCAATTTTGAGCATAATGGTATTCGAAGCAACGGCTACATCAAAGATAAAATAAATTATATCATGCAAGATTCGGTCAACCATCATAATTGTTTCTAATTATTATTATATTTTTTTTTTTATTGTTTGGGATAATAGGAATTATAATTACGGACCGGCCGGTAGAGCCTTAGGATTCGACGGTCTAAGGAATCCAGAAACGGTGTCAACTAATTCAGTGATAGCTTTCCAAACAGCACTTTGGTTTTGGATGACGTCGCAGAGTCCCAAACCGTCGTGCCATGATGTCATGATCGGGAGATACCGACCTACGGAGGCAGATTTGGCCGCTAACCGTATCGGCGGTTTTGGTTTAACCACAAACATTATAAACGGCGGTTTAGAGTGCGGGATTCCTGGAGACGGACGGATTAATGACCGGATCGGGTATTTTCAAAGATATGCTGGGCTATTTAAAGTAGCGACTGGGCCTAATTTGGACTGTGAAAATCAAAGGCCTTTTGCTTAAATAATTAATTTGGTTGACCCAAAAATATTACTTTAGTATACAAAAAAGTCAACAACTGTGTAAGCTCACACATGGAGCAATGAAGGTGTTTAGTTTTATTTTCTCTATAATGTATATTTCTGTGGGTTGTCTTTTGATTTAATGTGATTTGATGGTTTTGATTTCAACTACTACCTAAAAATAAATTAATTGAGACAAAGTTATTCCCATGGTATTCTTGATGATTGTGTTATTTTATCTCACACCTTTTATCTCATTTTCAACAAACAACCACTATGTTGGTTATACTTTTACATACTATATTTGAAGGTTTGAGCTCTTTTTTTTGCTTGTTTCTGGTTTCAGAAATATTAAGCATAGGAATGATTAATATATGAAACTCCATCAAATTAAATAGATGGTATATCAAAGATAATTCAATACTATTTCTAAAAAATTGAAATCTAATGGTTTATGACTTATGCTTGATAAGAAAAAGTTAAAACCGAGGAGAAGAATCATACGCCAGGTGGAACAGCTAGCTTTTGGGGCGAGATATAAATGCGACACAAAAGTCAGACAAAAACCACTTGCCACCCAAAGATTTAAGAGTCCCACTGGATTCTCTCCTCCGTTGGATTTTAAAACACATAACATCGATCCACAATACCACACAGGCCCACTTCTTTTGTTTCTCTCTATATATATAAACAAGTATTAGAATCATCACATGACAAGACAAACAGAGAGACACACAACGAAACAAGTGCTTCTTTAGAGTTGATCATCATCATCAATGGCGTCAATTGTTCTTCTGCTCACAGAAATCCTACACCTTACAAACCCTGAATTCCCTGCTTCTTCCTCCATGCTTCTCACGTCATCATCTTCTACCTCTACGTATTACACACATGAGCAGAAATCTCCAAGAGCCACAAGACTCGACAGTGTCAAGATCTCACCTCTTCACGAAGATCCTCAAGATTCAAGAGTTATGATCGATTTGTTCTAGACTTCCTTAACTCATCTCTCTCTCTCTCTCTCTCTCTCTCTCTCTCTCTCATGCTTTTTGTATTTTTCTCCTCCCCCCTTTTGGCCACAAATTGTAGTAATACTTATGAGAAAGATCAATGAAAACTTTACAAGCTTAAACTGTTGTCAAAGTCAAAAGAGCAATCTAAGTATCTCTATTTGGTTTTTATTCTATTTTTGTTACTTGTAAGCTTACCTCGACAGGAAATTGTTGAATTGGGTTGCAACTTGCAAGCGCTTCCACACACCATCCCAATGCTACACCAGCAACATAATTGCCACCCAAGAACATCGCATCATGACCCAATGATGAAAGAAACGCTTTCTCTGCGTACGTCTACCAAATCAATGTTAGTCTATCAGAAACAGAGGAATGGCTTGAGGCCACACTCTTACTCCAAGTACAACTGGATCAGTAGAATTTGGCAGTATCAGCATCTTCTCCCCTGCTTCCACTAACTCACATTCTGACTGCAAAGAGACCAATAGATGTCAACTTTACTCTTTGTTCCTCTAAAAATTGTGAATTCGTTCGTAGTCTCAAGAAACTTGCTTATTAGTAATTACCTCTGATAAGATCCCCGTGTTGGTAGCTCCGCCAACGTAGTTCAATAGCAAGAATCTTCCAGGTGGTGCCCGATTTAACTGTCTATTGTTCCTGGATAAGTGTATAGAACAGATGAACAATGACGTTACCTTTTTAACATAAGGAATATATATAGTCATAATCAGGAACTTAACCATCTTAAGTATTACCTCGAAGCCTTCCTTGCCTTCTTTTAAATCACCATCTATTAAGCATTCGTTTTCGGATTTGCCTCTTTCGGGAATGAGACAGATACTGCTTCAACTGGCGGATAGCGCTACAAAACTACCCCCTACACTCATCAATCAACACTTGTGGCTCTGTACAAAAAAGTAATTTCACAAGTCAATTTTGTATCCTCTGCTGTCCAGCTTAGTAATACTTTAGAGCTTCCAAGACACCTTAACTTTGCTTCCCAAATCAAGAAAAAAAAACAAGATAATGCAAAAGTGTTTATTACAAAAGTCTTTGCATTGTTCTCCTTGAAAAGGGTGAGAGAGAACAAGAAAACAGAGTCATTCCTGAAATACTATACCTTGTAGAGAAGAGATTGCCTCTGCCAACATTGTGAGTCCTTTTCCTGAAAACACACACAACTGTTTCCCCATTTTTTTTTTTGGCTTTGACGGAACCAGCCTCAATTCCAGAGGCAAAATTAGGATCTCCTAAGACTTAGCTTTATCCTTACAAAGTTACAAGTTTTCAAACCACACATTCCACAAGGCTTTTAAATTCGCTTAACCAAAAGACACAGCATCCGATTCTGGCCATACCTCCTCTCCTATTGAACTGCAAAACACACTATACTATCAGATACTCTCAATTGTTCCGCAGATAAATAACTTCATCAATACTACTATGCTTTCAGAATCAAATCTAGAACATCGAATTGCATTACAAGTGAACAGATATGTGAGTCGAAACAAATTGAAGGAATTTAGACGGTACCTACCACCACGACTGCGTTGCCGCCGGCCGGAGAGAACGGAGAAGTGAGATATTTTCCATAGCGATCGCTACGGTAAGAAACCTTCCAAGCAAGGCAGAGTTTTTCAGATGAAATAAAAATAACGTCCCGAGTCCTGCTGAGTCCAAAGATCCATTATTGTACTTATATGGGCCAACTTAAAAGCCCATTAAATATGTTGGGTTAAAAATATAATGTTCTCTATTTTGTTAATGTTATTAGCAAGTTAAAGTTCATAATTGTATACAATTGCAGTGTAACTTCAACATAAACTGTCAAAAAAAACTCATAACAGTTGTACCATAAAATTAAAGAGCATTTCTTTTTTCCTTTTGTTTTTGCAAATGATCCCTTCCAGCTTATTATATAGCAAAATTAATCACCCACCTCTTCCTATAATAATCTAAAATGTTAATGTGATAATTTTCAACATTTTATTTTTTACATAAATATCTGACCTCTAAAAAAACAAAATTGGATGATGAGTTGGGCAGCGGATCAATATGGATGTTGGAATTAGTGTACTATGAAAAAAAAATGAATCATGGATCAACCATTACATTCACAAACAGTACTTGGTATAGTTCAGTTCCAACCATAATGATGGGAACAAACAATAGCATAGAATCAATAATGCTAACGTGTTTTTTTTTTTCTTTCATTTATTAATCGAAACAGTGTTTAAGTAAGTAAGTCGATTGGAACGTATATTCCGAAAGGTCGTTGTCGTTTATGGGAGATGGAAACATGGAGTGGCTGTGGTTTTGCTTCGTCGCTCGCTAAGACACCAACAAAAAATGGAAAGTACCGAGTGTCAGACATAGCAGCATGTCCATCACGAGGGATCACGTGAACGACACGCATTTTCTTCTCTCTTTTTAGGATTTTTTCAGGCCCATCTTTTTTTTTTTATTCAACGCCTAGGTACATTAAAGAAGGTTAGATGTATAACATTCTTTAAACATAATCATGATATTTTTTGTACTCAAATATTTTTCACAAATTACCCGAAATAAAATTTGAATCTTATGCTTTTATTATTATTACTATAAGTAACCAGGTAAGCGTATTCAAAATATGTTGTAATTGAATTGAATGTCAAAAAAGAAAATATATCTGTAGTAATNTGTTTTTTTTTTTTTTTTTTTTTTAGCGTATGAAACTGTTCATAATTGGAGTTTTTCATTAAGGAAATAATAACGTGGACCATCGCACCTGCTAGGTGTATGTATGGTTGATGCCGACTTGACTCTAAAATTCCAATAAATGTGTCGTGGGGTTACAGAAAAACAAAAAGCTTATTCGTTTATAGTATTGGCTTTGGGTCTACAACCCACGTGGGATTTATCGATAAAACCCTAAATGATTTTTTTCCAGGAACCCATTAATAGTAGTCATGAATCGTATTCTCTAAGCAGCTGGAATCATCGTTCGTTGTTGTTGAAAAGCAAAAAAAAAAAAAATTGTGATCAGCGTATTTAACTAATTTTTGAATTTTATGTGTTCGCTTAAGCAAACTATACATTAAATACCTATATGTAATAGACATCTTATTCTATAATAAAAAAAAATATATTAGAGACGACTGGACATCGACTGATCTGTATATATGGATATATATATTTTTTAATCTAATGTTAAATTATATTTAAAAGAAAAATAAATTACAAAACTTAGATATAAATTGTTTCAAAACATTTCAAATCAAAAGAGTTTCATATTAATAGAATCTTGCTTTAAATATATTTTTATAATACAAATATCAAGTATAAAACGACGACTATCCAAGGATAAAGGATAAGATTACAGGAAAATTAATTAACGGATAGAAATGGTCCTACCCCGTTATGCACTACAGTTCTTTGGTGGAGATATATAATTCAAAATGTCACTCAAATCTCAATAAATATATATATATATATATATGGCTTTCCGAAGAGTAGTTAATCAAGATCATGTATGTATGCAATTATGCATGCAATGTATACGTTATTTATTGTCGATGTATACTTGCATGCCTAGATATTTTGGAATTTTTTTTTTTTTGCGTAATGTCAAAATAAATCTTATGAATAGTTTCCGATAATTAAGAAGAGAAAACCATTAATAGGCCAAGTAATGTAATTTAAAAAGAGTAATAGTATTTCATTTGAAAATTGTGGTTATGAAATTTATTCTATTGCTGTCGGTCGGGTATACGTAAAATAATGAAAATATTTATTTTTCTTCTCCAAAGCAAAAGCACCACTCGAATTATGAAGCGTGGCAAAATATAAGTGGGTCACTAATGTAGCTGACAACTATACCATCTGCCTCATCCGGTCGTTCCTCCTATATTATAAACGAATGGGATTCCATTTTCTCGGACAAATCTGAATAAAAACAAATTTCTCCAATTCTTTCATATCTCCGGTTCTTCTTTTAACGAACATGTAAGTATAGTTAAACAGGAAGTTTCTGAGTGTACGTAGGTTTCTTGTCCTATCGATAATTTATAAATCTCGTAAACCCTAGCTAATAATTTACTACTTTGTTTCTTTTTCTTTTTTTCAGGTTGAATCACGACGTCGGATCACTTGCTGTGAAAGATCAGGGTATGGCAAAAAGAGCAAGAAGCGATGAAGATCGTCTTATAGACGGTCTAAAATGGAGCTACGGTTACTTTGATCATGATCATATTCAACTTGTTCCAGAGATTCGTAAAGAAGAAGAAAAGCCGAAGGAGGATTTGTTGGTTGTTGTCCCTGATGAACATTCTGAAACTGATGATCATCATCATATTGAAGATTTTTCAGATGGTTCATATGATCGATGTTATTTGAGAAACAAACATGAGAACCCAAAAAAACGCCGTATCCAGATCTCAAGTGATGTAAGTCGATATATATATATATATATATATATAGGTTTCCCTGTTATTATTATACATAATTTTTGACCGGTTTCTTAATTTTTTTTCCTCTAAAAATTTGTGTAGGAAGAATCAGAGGACTTTACGAGAGAGGTTCCCTCAGTTACACGAAAAGGTTCCAAGAGAAGAAGAAGAGACGAGATGTGTGATAAGATGCGTACGCTACAGCAACTTGTACCTAATTGTTACAAGGTTGGTGTACATATATGTTAATATGTCTTATGCCTAACACACACACACATATATGTATTATGTGGGTGTATATATATAGTTCAATATATCAAGGAATTTTGCTGTAAGTTTCGATTTCTGATATCCCGTGTGGTGTTTTTTTCGGTTTTCAGGCGGACAAGGTTTCGGTTCTCGATAAGGCCATAGAGTATATGAAAAACCTTCAGCTTCAACTCCAGGTATATATCGTAATTAATATTATTCAGTATATTTTCTTCACCCTTTATTCATTATTCTATGTATGCTTGTTCATATATATATTTGAATTGTTAAGGCTTGAGATTTTTGGGGAATTCATAAATTCTAATTTTTTTTGGTTGATCGTTCTTGTTATTTGATCTGACTCGCCAACTTATAATATTTGTTACAGTATTGTAATAATATTAGTTATATAAAGGAAGTTTTAATTTAGTAGAGTTTAGAGAAGTTCTCTCATCTTTTTAGCCACTGCGTTACTGTTCCACTAGGCAAACATTTTTTTTGCCGTCAAGACATAATATGATATCAATTTGAATATTAAAAGATGTATATTTGCTATATATATTTATATTCAGAAACTGAGCTCTAATCAAAGTTAATGTTTTAATTGCAGGTGATGTCAATAATGGGAATGAATCCTTATTTCCCTCTTTCGACATTTAACTTTGGAATGCAAAACCACCTGTTCACTGCGATGGCTCTGGCTCAGGGCCAAAATCAGGCGAATCAAACCACGTCGACACCGTTAATTCAAGCTTTAAATTGGCCGTTACCACCGTTTACTAATCTTTTATTCCCACACTCATCAAACCAATCTCCCTTTCTTACAACAGCATCAGCAGCTTCTTCTTCTTCTCAATGTCTTTGTGGTTTGGTTCCTTGTTTCCCAAGTCCCCTGGACTTTTCATCCCGTACGACGGGACTATGATATGTAAGTAGCTCGACAAAAGTTATGTGAAATGAATGTTGATTAAGATAAAATGAAATTCCAAAATATCAGATAATAGTTCCCTCGGCCTCGTAGCGTTTTTATTTGATTAAAAGGGAGTTGAAACGAAAACCCATTGAACGTAGGAACAAGAGCCTTTTCCTGAAGGATTCTAAGTAGTGTTTCAAATGGTATTTGGTTACATCCCAATGATATTTATCTTCAGCATCTCAAGTTCAGGCCCACTGGATAATGTTCTATGCGGAAAGTGACAATAATTTACCTCTGCACACTACATGTTACTTAGAAGCTATAGCTAGGGTGTGGCTCTCGCTCTGTCAACTTAGGGTGTACGAGAAAAGAAGAAACGGGAAACGTGACTTCGAGGATAAAATTAAACACTTGCTTAGCTTACACATCGATGATTTTATTTGCGTTTATTGTATATTAATTATTTTAAATTGACCCGTTAGCTTGAAATATTTAGAAAAGTCCACTGTTAGTTAGTATACGTGAATACGAAACTATGCATTTTTCCAAAATAAATTATTGGAAAAACTGAAACTTTTATAATCGGGAATTATACATTTTTTTGGTAGACACAATTCACATGAAAAAAAATCTACACACATACATATTCGTTATTTTACCAAATATATGTTTTAACAAGACTTGGCTTTAGTGAAAAACAATGTCAGAAAGTCATCGTTTTACCTACTAATTAGCTATGACGTACATTTCTTAGTTTGGTCAAGACAAATGAAATGTTTGGATTTTTTGTCAAGCAAATGTCTTGTCAATCAAAACTGGTCTATGATTCTATAAGTATCAAAAACTTCGAGCCTCTCTTTTCTCATAATCAAATAAAACTCATATTTTCCTTAATATTTAATTTGGAGTCATGATGATTTCAAGAATTTCTATTATCATCGTGTTATCTTGTATTATCACTTCAACACGTGCATATGATCCTGATGCTCTTCAAGATCTCTGCGTTGCCGATAAATCTCACGGTAGAAATTACCTCTGTTAATTTAATTTATCCTAACGTCTATTTATAATTAGGGTCATCTCAAACTCTATGAAACTCTTGTCTAATTTTTTTTTTCTTTTCTTAAGAAACAGCGGTAAGTTGAAATTAGAGATTTTGTGGACTTACATATTACACTAATAATATCAAGTTGACTGTTTCAAGATAATATAATACATAACATGAACCACTCGATATGATGTGCCCATCGCAGGAACCAAACTGAATGGATTTCCATGCAAGGAAACGTCAAACATCACGGCGTCAGACTTCTTCTTCGCCGGAATCTCAAAACCAGCCGTCATTAACTCCACCTCCGGTTCCGCTGTGACGGGAGCAAACGTGGAGAAGATCCCCGGCCTCAACACTCTCTCCGTCTCCTTAGCGCGTATAGACTATGCGCCGGGTGGTTTAAACCCACCTCACACTAACCCACGAGCCACAGAAGTCGTCTACGTCCTCGAAGGAGAGCTCGAAGTTGGGTTTATTACAACAGCTAATAAGCTTTTCTCTAAAACCATAAAGATTGGTGAAGTTTTCGTTTTTCCAAGAGGGCTCGTGCATTTTCAGAAGAATAATGGGAAATCTCCAGCGTCGGTTTTGTCAGCGTTTAATAGTCAGTTGCCGGGGACGGTTTCCGTTGCGGCGGCGCTTTTTGCGACGGAGCCTGCGTTGCCGGAAGATGTGTTGACTAAGACTTTTCAGGTGGGAACTAAGATGGTTGATAAGATTAAGGAAAGGCTAGCCACTAAAAAATAATCTAAAACGACGATATTGTAATTAACGGTTTCATGATGAGAAACCTAGATTTGTTTTCACTGATGTTATTATGGTAACTAAGACAAAATAATACTGCAGTAACTATCTTATCATTGTGAGTTACATTGTTTTACAAAATAAAATTTACTTAAAATAAATAAAATCCAAATCTTTTTCTTTAGTGCACTTGTATTTAAGGGCTGCTTGCTTGTAAACCAAGTGTTCGTCCTTGAGCTTGGACTAGGTTGATGAAACACTTCTAAATTGAACAAAAACTAATGTGGGCCTGAAATAATCGTATAATGGGCTCACTACTAGGGCCTGAAATAATTTTATAATGGGCTAACTGATAGGGCCCATATTAAAACGATACGTTTGGCTGGAGATTTTAGCCGACGGAGAGTCAGATCAATCTAAAAGCCTAGAGTGAGTTCGTCTTCGTCGTCGCCGTCGTCTTTAAGCACCGTTAGCTCTTTCAGGAATCCGATAGATTCTGATTGCGATGCCGCCGAAGAGAAACTTCAGGAAGCGTAGCTTCGAGGAAGAAGAAGATAATGATGTAAACAAAGCTGCGAATTTAGATGAAGAAGAGAAGCGAAGGTCAGTCCTAAATTGAAAAAAATCACCACTTTTAGGGTTTTAATTTTTTTTTTCCGTTTCTTCAATTAGTGTGATGGGTTGTTAAAAAGTTTCGATCTTTGGTTGATCTACAGATTGGCATTGGAGGAGGTGAAGTTTTTGCAGAAGCAGAGAGAGAGAAAATTAGGGATCCCAGCTTTATCTTCAACGGCGGCGCAATATAGCAGCATCGGAAAAGTGAAACCAGTGGAGAAACCTGAAGCTGAAGGAGAGAAAGAGGAGCTTGTGTTGCAAGATACTTTTGCTCAAGAGACTGCTGTTTTGATTGAAGATCCCAACATGTAAGCAAATCTCTCCATTCAAAAATTTTAACCTAATTTTGATTGAGCTAGAGTGAGCTGTCTTTGTAAGTGTTTTAAGGATTGTTTTTGATTCTTTAGGGTAAAGTACATTGAACAAGAATTGGCTAAGAAGAGGGGGAAAAATATTGATGATGCGGAGGAGGGTGAGAACGAGTTGAAGCGAGTGGAAGATGAGTTATATAAGATTCCTGATCATCTTAAAGTAAGTTGCTTTGCCTAATGTAACACATTGGTTGGTTTTAGTGTTTATGTGTTACAGGGGATTACGAATGTTGTTACTAAACACCTTCTTTCTCAGGTTAAGAAGCGTAGTTCGGAAGAGAGCTCAACACAGTGGACTACCGGAATAGCAGAAGTACAACTCCCAATCGAGTATGAATAGTTAAAATACACTTTCTTTGATTTGATGATAAACGTTTTGAGTGTTTTAAAGACTAATGGTTTGTGTTTTTGGGTGGATGGTATAGATATAAGCTGAAGAACATTGAAGAAACAGAAGCTGCCAAGAAGCTTTTGCAAGAGAAGAGGCTTATGGGTCGGCCAAAATCAGAGTTTAGCATTCCATCTAGTTACAGTGCGGATTATTTCCAACGTGGGAAAGATTATGCTGAGAAGCTTAGAAGAGGTATTGCCTTGTCAATCCCTTTCTCTTTTCCATTTGTTAGTCTATGTGTGTGTGGATTTTAATCTAGATCGGTATAAAATCTTAATAAGCAGAACATCCTGAGCTATACAAAGATAGAGGAGCTCAAGCAGATGGTGAAGGAGCTAAACCATCTACTACTATTAGTAATAATAATGCTGATTCAGGGAAAAGCAGACAAGCAGCAACTGATCAAATCATGTTGGAACGATTTCGCAAGAGAGAGCGTAACCGTGTAATGCGGAGATAAAGTAAAAATATATTTCCAGACTTCATCCTTGACCGGGTAACACTTTTGGATGCTAGATGTATGTTGTATTGGAATTCTGTAACATTTCATTCAAGGAAACAAGATTTCATTTACATTGTCCATAGAAAAGTTTGCTTTCAAAAGTTTAAGTTGCTCTTAAAGCTTTGACCAAACTGCCAATTAGAAGGAACTACATTGAGTGCTGTCTTGATTTTGCCATTACTGGTTTGGATTTTGAATGAGAGACTTTGGCCATTAAGGTAAGTAAGGCTTTGCCAATTAGATCCCCAGTTTCTTGACATTGTTTCCCATTTGCTGCTTTTAGAGCCTTTTATCCATACTTGGGAAATTTCACCTGCACCTCCTACATTTGAGATGAGGACAAGCTCAAAGTAATCTCTACCGTTCATTGTGAATCTCATACCTCCGCTTCTTCTACATCCGACCCTACAAGATAACCATCCCCAACGAACCCTTATATTAGAGAAAGTAGGATGTGGATGTGGTTATAGTAACCTTGATCGGTTTTGTTAGGTTTATGCCGAATAAATTCAATAAAATCTGAATTTTGTTGCTACCTTCTATAGAGAACAGGGACTATTCCGGCTCTGTACTTAGCAATGGTCTCAAATGCAGGCTGAGCCATGTCGAAATGAGGCCTGGGAGGGTTACACCAACCTCCATTGTCATTTGGTAAAGCATAATTTGGAGGACAGAAGTTTGTGGCTGTGATTGTTATCCATTTGCCTTTAAGACACCATTGTGGCACTTTAGTTGCATCGCAGACCATTTGGTAACAACCGCCACAAGATTTGCCGTCGTTGAACAATGCAGTGCTTAACGCTGCCGTGTTTGTTCCGTAACCATCGGTGTAGAGGTTGCCGTAACCACATGCTCCACCTGAAATTCAGACAAGGAAAAAAAGGATACTATAGGTTATGTACTATACGACCGGGTTGTATTTTAATATAACAGAAATAACCGATTTCGAACCAAAAACTATTGAAGGGTTTCTTTGGTCCTTTGAGGGGTTTCTATGGGGGAAGAAGAAAGAAACCCTAAAGCCCAAGAAACGACTTACCCATTGTACCAGAAGCATCACTTCCGCCGTAGAAGGTTGCATGAGCTTGCATCCAACCTGCAGAAACTGAGCTGATCATACTCGTGCAGAACATCGCAAGGAGAAAGATTATGATAAAAGAGAAAATCCTCGTCATGTTTTGTTCAGCTCGTGTTTGCTTTAATTACTTGATGAATATTAGATAGGCGACGAGGTGAGTATTTATAGTGGAAAAGGCACAAAAAGCTTGTTTCTAATTTAATAAGTTGAGTATTTTGTTGTCTATAACAACTTATGACTGGAATAACTTGAAAAAAACGAAATGATACAGCGTTGATAAAACGATATTTGCTAACCATTGTTAATACGGGATAGTCTATAACTGATCATACAGTCACATGTCAACTATTCTTAAATTGCGGAGAAGATTTCTGAAATAGTTTTTGATAAGTGTTGTCCTCTTTTCACTCGCAAATGCCGTGGTACGTAAGAGGACAGTTGACAGTTGATTAAATAAAAATTAAGTTATTTGAAGTTGTTTTCTTTATATTAGACTGTCTTATTTGACTAAACCAAAAAAAATGGATTGATTACAAAATTCATAATTGCACATTCTATATACATGATCTCATTCGTCAACATGGGAAATGGCACATGTGTAGTGTACGGCTGCAGTACTCTTCAACTTATCCACCAAGAAACATAACATTGATGCCAATGTTCATTAATAGAAAATACTTATCATTTATTGAAACCAAAACATCAGTATTGATTTTACTAATAGGTTTCATATAACCATTATCCAATTCCAAATCTCGAAACACCCTTTTAGCTATATGCCTATATGTGGTTACTTTTGTTAATCAAATAGTTGGAAACTATCAATTGAACTTTCGAAGATATTCAATATTGGACAAGACTGTCGTGCAATAAAGAAAATGAGTCTAATTCTTCTGTACGTAACTTAACATTATCTGTCATGCGATAATCATTAAGGTCCCTAATATGATGGCATATCTAGAGGTACGTTCTCGTTCTTATATCACATGGCTTCATTTGATCAAAGTCCCACATTAACCCAGCCGCCCGATCGACTAATTAATATTAGGATAAAGATTTTTTGTTTCTTACGGTCAAAAATGAAGATTATACATATAGAAATTAAAAATCTCTGTACTTGATAAACTTTAGAAGACAAATGAACCCAAAAAAAAAAAAACTGATTACAAATTTTCGTACAAATCAGAACGTAAAAGCAAATCTGATAGTCTGTCTGTTCATGTTTTGATCAGTTTCTTTATAAGCTAACAAATTTAAATTGGTATACTGATTAAAATATATGGATTAACAATAAAAGAGACTCTTCAATTGTAAACTTAGCACACAAAATATAAAGGCTTATCAAAGGGCCCAATAACGATAAAACAAAACTTGAGAACAAAGAATGGTCCAAGTTAGAAGATCTCATTTCACATTGTGTACACCAAATTATTTATTTCTAATGTTCTAAAACATTATTACAGGTTTTTTAGCTATTTGGCAGATAGGTTTAAATGTTCTTTATTTAAAGACTAAAACATAATGGACCCCCAATGTCTTTGATATCTATTAACATCAATTTTGGAGCTTTACAAAATCCATATGAAGTTTCTCTTTTTCAATTATTATCTCTGTTGAGAATTTAAATTTAGTAATTCATCTTACATAATTGAGTGATCGACATAAAAATTATCTTACATCTGTACTAGCTTAACTATGATAGCTCCACCCCACACGCGTGTCATCCTAATATTCAAAACCAAATAATTAGCGCGATGGTTTCGTATCATTTTCTTTAACCCATAAATCATATTATTTTATTTTTTTGCATCATATATATGTTATACAAACCGAAAAGTTATGTTTCCTTATGATGACTTATTGGAAAATATGATATTTGCTTAACAGTTCACCTTAACCAAACAAAAAATTATATGTATTTCTTAAACAAAACTATTACTTATTTTAAGCCAAACATAAAAGGTATAATTATTTTTAAATAAATTATGTTAGTTTGTAATATAATAGTTTCCTTAACCCCATAATAGAATTTTGAAAATGATTTTAATAAACGTTAAAATAAAAAGAATTAAACTTTATATAAATCTAATTCACGCGTTCCGTGTACATATATACTTTTCAAATAAGCTTAGGCAACATAGTGACAAAAATATATAGTGTTTAAATACGTAGGCACTAAGCCATCTGTAATGTATATATAACACAAACACACACAAATGTCTATAAAGTTTCATGTTGTGTCATTCTCTTTCTTTCAAGTCGGCAAACTTTTTTTCACAATGTTGAACATCTCACCGTTTTTCTTCTTTCTTCTTCCGTTACTCATCGGAAACAACCGCATTTGCGTCGCCGTGAAGACAGACTTCGTGGGGAGAAACGGCACGCAGTTCGTGTTGAACGGAGAACAAGTCTACTTAAACGGCTTCAATGCTTATTGGATGATGACCACTGCGGCCGACACGGCGTCTAGAGGAAGAATCACCGTTACGACGGCGCTCCGACAAGCCTCCGTCGTGGGAATGAACGTCGCTAGGATTTGGGGTTTCAACGAAGGAGATTACATTCCTCTTCAGATCTCTCCTGGCTTCTATAGTGAAGACGTTTTCAAGGTAATTAACACGCATGCATATATAAACTAATTTTTTCTTATATGATTTGATCGTTAGCTTATTTATTGTTTTGGTAAAATTTATCATCCTATCTCACATATATTCTTATATTTTCCCCTTTTTGTATTTGTTTGAATCATTCGCTAATCGCTAATATACGGAGTTAATTATAAATAAACGATTGACTTGTAATTGTAATTATGGTCGTCATATGTGTATAATAATCCTTTCGATTACCATTGCCTGTTTGAATTCATACATTGAAGAATTCAAATTTCAAATATGACTTCCCGACAAACGAACTTCAAACTTCTTTGTTCTTTCTTGAAAAAAGAATTGTCGCGTCCTTTTCATTACGCTTATATATATATGTATAAAGTGAATAACCCGCAAAAATGACAAAAACGCATAGATAGAATTTCATATTGTTAATCATATTTAATATGTAATAATTAGAAGCATAAAGTTGGTACCAGATAGCTTACTATAGTAGTATATACCTTATTTGTTGACCTATTAAAAGAACCTTAACATGATTGATGATTGACTAATAAAATATTAACAACAAATTATTGTGTTTTGTGAATACTACTGACTACTGATACAAGGTTTTGGTGTCAGCAGGGGCTAGACTTTGTGGTCTATGAAGCTGGAAGGTTTAATATTAAATTGATAATTAGTTTAGTCAATAATTACGAGGATTATGGAGGGAGAAAAAAGTACGTGGAATGGGCCGGTTTAGATGAACCGGATGAATTCTACACAAACTCAGCTGTCAAGCAATTCTACAAGAACCACGTGAAGGTAAAGTAATATAGACATTTAATCTCATCATATTGAGTAGAGAGATAAGTATCAGTGAATGTGAAATATAAATCGAGATCATCATATGTAACACGGCACGTTACAGGCCAAAAGGATTTTAGAGTATATTGGTACACGTTAACGCGAGATAACCGACGACGGTTTTGAAATGTCAAAAGTTAGGTTTTAATCAATTAAAAATAATCAACAAATATGACAAATGTACCAAATCCAAAAAATTACTAATCTTGACAAATGTCCCTCAAATTTAAATATATATTTTTTTTTTGTAAGGATCAGATTTAGAATTTTGTATATTTGTACCGACCTAAACCGACGGTTTGACAAAATAATGAAACAGGCCGTGTTGACGAGGAAAAACACAATCACTGGTCGAATGTACAAAGACGACCCAACCATCTTCTCATGGGAACTCATCAATGAACCTCGCTGCAACGATTCTACTGGTTCTACTATTCTTCAGGTCAGGTCATCTCTCTCGCTCTCTCCTCTGTATAATTGTGTTAACATATACTATGTATTACATACTTTAACGGTTTCGTTTTCTTTTGTGCGTGCAGAACTGGGTGAAGGAAATGGCTAGTTTCGTTAAGTCCATAGACTCGAACCACTTGCTGGAAATAGGGCTTGAAGGGTTTTACGGAGAGTCTAAACCGGAAAGAACGGGTTACAACCCTGGCAGCACGGTCTCAACCGGTACAGATTTCATCTCCAATAACCAAATTCCGGATATCGATTTCACCACTATCCATATCTACCCGGATTCTTGGTAAGTCATCAGTCTCTATTCACTGGATCAAAATTGGGTTTTTGTGTGTTTCTGGTTTCTTGTCTTTATAACACAGTCTCTGTTTCATTATCTCTTCCTACCAAATCAATATCAGGCTACCATTACAGAGCGCAAGAACAGGAGAACAAGATACATTTGTGGACAGATGGATCGCAGCACACATCGAAGACTGTGAAACTATCATCAAGAAGCCTTTACTAATAACAGAGTTTGGGAAATCATCAAAGTATCCTGGTTTCAGCTTAGAGAAACGGAACAAGTTTTTCAAGAGAGTCTACAATGTCATCTACGACAGTGCAAGAACCGGCGGTTCGTGTACTGGTGGAGTTTTCTGGCAACTTACGACCAATAGAACCGGTCTATTAGGTGATGGGTACGAGGTTTTTATGCAAGAAGGTCCTAATACTACTGCTCAGCTTATCGCAGAGCAATCTAGTAAACTTAGAAACCTCAAGTATCCACCATTGGTCACACATAGTGCAGAATGAAGCAGTATAGATACAAAACAGGAAAAATTAGAATGTACAGAAAAGGACACATGTAAAATTGAATATGAACAAAAGCTATATATATTTTATTTTTGGGTTTACGTTTAACTATTTCATTAGCAACAACAACAACAGTGGGAAATTATATATTACAGAGCAGAGGAGACACAACATCTTGTTTAAAATGAGGAAACAAGAAGATCATCTGAAGTGGTAATACCTTTAAATACGTTCCTGTCTGAAGGTAAACCGGCTACAACACCATGTTCGATGCCGCATTCGTTTGTTCCTCTCCTGATCTTGAAGTAACCATCCTGAAATTTTCACATACTATATATCTCAGGTTCTGTATTTTCTCAGGAATTCGAATGTTGCTGCTTGGACGGTCAAAAGTAAAAAAAAAATGATTGGAGAGGAGAAAAACTTACATCACCCCAGCTTCGGTTCCACTGATTTGCAAGCAACTGCAACCAATTCAAAAGAACAAAAAGTCAAAAATATTATGAAGTTTGCAGCCACAAACTCGAACTCCAATGTGTTAAATAGCGGATTTCATACCCAATAATCTTCGCCGTCTTCAGAAGTTCCCCAGCCAATAAGTTTAACAGCATGACCTCCAATGTTAGCACCAGTTATGTGCTTGTATACTCCAGATTTGTAATGAGCAAAGTCCTGAAGAACAAAAGATCCATGAAAATTGTGGATTTTCATACTCAGTAATATGTTTGATCAATCTAAAACCTAGTAGTTACCTCGTAAACGGTAAAGGCAACCTCAACAGGTCCGTTTTTGTAAACTTCTGCCATAATGTCTTCAGGGTGAGATCTGACCTTGTACGCGCTAACACCATAGTGTTTTGATTCACGCCAAAGCTGGTTTCCGCTAGCACATTTCCTCACACATTTTGGTGTAGGGTAAGCGGGTTCACATCCAGGATGAGAGCAACCAGTATTGTCAAAGTATGGATCACACTGAAGAACCAAGAACATTGCAAAGCTCTATAAATTTTAACCACTTTGCCATTAACATATGGTCTGTGCAGCTAAAATGAGAATTTACCTCTTCGGTTACTACACCGTGGTGCTTAAAGTAGCGCCATGCAGCAATTGGGTATCCACCATTACAACCTTGACCGCAAAGGAATCCACAACATGCTAAGAGATCGTTGACAGACAAAGAAATGTTCTGCATCAAAGAAACTAATATTAAATATTTCGAAATGAGAGAGACACCAACAATCATCAATCTTGGGTTCATGGAGCAATCTGCGTTACCATGTTATATTTGATGCAGAACCTGTCGGAGAGTGATTCAACAGCACCAAATGCCCAGCAAGAACCACAGTGACCCTAAACAAACAAAAAAAACTAAGATGTTATCATCGATCTGAGTAACAAATCATTCTGTATAAAACAAACTCGAATGATGATGTGTCACCTGATCTTTAGTGAGAAAATCGAGGATAGGATATGACACATAACATAAGAAGAGTCAGTAAATCCATTGGATAGAATATAGTAAAAAAAATGGAAATCTAAGAGATTAAAAACCGACCTAAGATCCTTCCAATAGTGGTGCACTGTGACCAAGCGGTTCTAGCATCAAATTCTTTTGGAAGCTTCAAAGATAAATCATGGCTTACAATAGGTGCACCCAAAAATTCAGTCTTTGGTGTGGGTTTCACACCAAGGAGGCGCTTAAACTCTGCAACCTACACATAGATACACAAAAACACAAGTCTTATCAAGGAACAGTTTATAAGCATTTACATCTCTACACACACACACACAGACAAAAAGAGTAAATAAATCTTTCTAAGCTCATAATAACAATAATAAACTCACGGTGGCGTTTGCAAAGCGATCATTCAAAGCAGCTTTCCAACCAGCTTTTGGATTGCCATTGACTTCATTGACAATCTCATTCTGCAAAAAAAAATTCATCATCAACAACGATAAGGCAAATCTAAAAAGAGACGATCAACCATGAATTAGGTGGAATCAAAACCTGAAGAATCCGTGAGGAAAGCTTCTGCTTAGAAAGGTTCTCTGCTGCAATACCCTGAGATTAAGATAATAAAAAAACCAGCTTTAAAAAAATCAAAACTTTAAACAAATATAAAACCATAAAGTATGTATTCCATTCAAATAAGTATAGATCAGAACTAGAAGAAAGCAATAACATCCATAAACATCGATCTTTGTTAAGCAATTTTAAACAGGGGTTATTGTGAAGGTTTTAAATACCTGAAGGTTGAAGGATGAAATTATAATCCCTAAAAGCAAGAAAACAGAGGCCAAGTGAAGTTTAATACAATTCTCAGCCATGAATCTAATCTCTCTCTCTCTCTCGCAATCCCCTCGATGAGTTCCAAAACTGAAACAAATGATTTGCCAGAGAGAGTTTTGGAAAAAAAAAAGGTATCTCTCTCTCTAAATGGACGTTTTCTTTCGAGATAGAGAGAAGAAGCTTTATCTTCAATCAAGAGGGAGAATGACAGATCAATATTACTTCAAGTAGAAGATCCTGACCGTCGATTTGTTCCACTTACTTGATTGTTAATCATTATTTAAAAATGATTTTAATTAACCTGACTATGATGTTTGAAACGTGGAAACATTTCTATGGGCCTATGTGCTTTAAGGCAGTCATTGTGCAATTATATGCCCAATTGGATAGTCATAATACGGCCCAAGATATTAATTAATCACAAATTAAGTATGATTAGTTAAAGTAATCTGATCTCAAGGGGGTTACTTTAGGCGGCTTTAGTTACAAAAAATCAAATTACACAGTAACAGTAGCTAATTAATTAAGCCTCTCTACCTGGTGGCGTTGAAGCATCGAAAAGCCATAGAAACCTCTAGAAAGGAGCAGAGAGAATCTTCGAAGGCGATGGAGTACTTCTCATCTGCAGACGAACGGATATGGTTTCTTCAACCCTAAGTTGCTAATTTCATCTGTCGTTAGAGCTGCTGGTAAGTTCGTCTTTTAAGGCTTCGGATCAATTTCTCTGTAATTGTGAATTTGAAATTTGTTCCGGTAGGGTTTTAAACTCACCGGAGGCGATTAGTGCCGAGATTCTTATGAATCCGAGATCGATTCTGATCTGGGAGGTTGTCTCTGTAATTGTAAATTGTTGATGATGAGTCTTTAACGTTTTTGTATTTAGGTATCCTGCGTTTGGTCCTTTTTACTGAGCTTGAGGTTAGGGATTTGAAGTATTTTGTGTTATGAGGATAGTGAATCAAACACTGCGGAAGAGGACTAGTGTTGGAGAGGTGCTAGACTCGGAAGATGACTCTGATGATTACGACATTGAGGAAGCTAACTGTGAGTTAGCTATGGTAGAAGGTCAGCTCTGTAACATACCATACGAGCTCTATGATCTACAAGATTTAACGAAGATATTGTCTGTTGAGACATGGAACTCATCTCTGACTGAAGAAGAAATATTCTTCCTCTCATGTTTTCTGCCAGATATGGATCAACAGACATTCACTTTGACGATGCGGGAGCTTCTTGGAGGCGCTAATTTGTATTTTGGGAATCCAGAGGATAGGTTTTACAAAGATTTGAGAGGAGGATTGTTTGCTCCAAAGGTAGCTTGTTGCAAAGAAGGGGTTATGTTCTTCAAGAGGAGAAAGTATTACTACTCTTTGAAGTTCTATCATGAAAAGCTGATCAAGACATTCACGGAGATGCAAAGGTTGTGGGTTCAGTATGGAAAGAAACTGAGCAATAAGGCAAGACTCCTTCTTTGGTCAGAACAAACGCAAACCGGTAGTCTCAAGCTACTGGACCTTAATAGAGTTCCATCTGGGGAAATGGAAAGTGCTTCGTGTAGATTCAAAACTCCCAAAGTAGTGAAACCTGTGGAAAGAAATAGAACGAAAAGTTTAACCTTCCCTCGCATTGGCAGCTCCAAGAACAGTCTCAAGATAAAGATAACTGAGAAAGGAATATTCGGGTACCAAGGTTCCAGCTTTGTTTCTGATGGCCATCATCATCAGACTTTACCAAAGGGTCTTCTCAAAGTGGTACCTAAATCTTCTTCTGCCATTCTCAGGGAACCCTATGTAGTAACTCCAGGAAACAGTCTCCTGCAAATCCATGAAACCGGTTCAAAGAATATTAGATTTGCAGCGTCTCCTTACTTAGGTACGAGATTTGAGAAACCACCCTACGGAAGGATCGCCTGTTCTATCGCACAACTCCCAAAATGCTCACTGAATCACCAAGACCCTTTCTTAACCTATTTGGAAACTACACGAAGCTCAATTGACAAGGTAGAACCGGTGTTGCATGATCCAACACAAACTATCCCCAGAGGTCTTGGTGTTTCAAATTACTCCATCACAGAAGATAATCTGGCTCTAAAGCAAGAAGAATATGTCCGTTACCACCTGAAGTCTCCTGGTTTTAAGCTGAGCACTGTTGACAGAGGCTCTGAAACAGCCGACACCAAAACCAAGAGGATTTTGTATGGTAATAACTTTCAGAGGGAAGCCAAGGTCCTGAGAAAACCGTTGCATGTTCTGAGAGAAGACAATCATGCTCAAGAAACCGACAATGACCATTTGTATTCCTTGACGTACAAACGTAGAAAGGTTGAGAGAATCAGCATCGCTTGAACTTCCACTTATGCTAATCCACGTAATGTACTCTTCCATTGCTCCGAGATTCATGAAAAAATATGAACTGTAATGCATATTGGTGATTGGGTTTGGGTTGAGGTTAAGATTGTTTGTATTCGTAAGAGTTAGGCACTAAAAGAAAGTATTGATGAAATAAAGGAGTAAAGTGTAATAACCAATAACTAGTCCCAACTAATAAACAAGAGAGTTCCGATAAGGTCACCCATGCCTTTGTTTTATTTTCTCTCCGGAACAACGCTTTGAGAGCTTCTTCCAAAACCTCAAAACCACAAAGCTCATACAACGGTACGCTCCTCCAAAGCTTATCGCTTTCAACCGTTTATTGTATCATCGTCATCTCTAGGGTTTTAGCGCTGTAAACCAAATACAAAACTCATAAAATTTTACTTATTTTGTTAGAAAGGGTTTTGGAGTGATGGGGTCTCTCGTTCGTGAATGGCTCGGGTTTCAGCAATTTCCAGTGGCTACCCAAGAAAAGCTGATTGAATTCTTCGGCAAATTGAAGCAAAAGGTTTGTTTTTTTTTGGTTCCTCCTGTTTCTTTGATGTTAAGTCGGTTTCTCGGATTCTCCGTTGTGATTAATAAGGGTGATGGGGTTTTTTGTAATTACAGGATATGAACTCTATGACAGTTCTTGTTCTGGGTAAAGGCGGTGTCGGCAAATCATCCACCGTCAATTCTCTTATCGGTGAACAAGTCGTCCGTGTCAGTCCTTTCCAAGTACGTAATTCAGTTTCCCTAAGCTTGAATTTGACCTTTATTTAATTTATGTGGATTGAGTAAGTATATTGATGGTTTTATAGGCTGAAGGTTTGAGACCAGTGATGTGTTCAAGAACAATGGGAGGGTTCACTATCAACATTATTGACACCCCTGGACTTGTGGAAGCTGGATATGTCAATCACCAAGCCCTCGAGTTAATCAAAGGGTCCGTATTTGAATCTCTCCTTCATTATATTGATTGGCTTGGATGACGTTTTGTGTTTGACTAGCTCTTCATTGATGTTATTAGATCTGCTTGTTGCGTATAGGCTTATCTCATATGTTTGTGATTAATTAAGCTACGTAAATATGTGCTTAAAATTGTTTACTTTGTAGGGTTTCTGCTGAAATTGTGTATTATGGCCTAATACTGTTTAGGCTTTACTCAATTGGTATATTGTTCTGCTGAAGCTGTGTGTGTGTGGAAGTTCTTATGACAGTTGTGTGTGTTTCTTGGATTTTGGGCAGGTTTCTTGTGAACAGAACCATAGATGTCTTGCTCTATGTTGATCGTTTGGATGTGTATAGAGTCGATGAGCTAGATAAGCAAGTTGTTAAAGCAATCACCCAAACCTTTGGAAAAGAGATATGGTGCAAAACCTTGCTTGTTCTGACTCATGCTCAATTTTCCCCTCCCGATGAACTTTCCTACGAAACTTTTTCCTCCAAGAGATCAGATTCTCTCCTCAAAACTATCCGTGCTGGTTCTAAGATGCGAAAACAAGAATTTGAGGTATGGTTATACCCATCTCCGACAATAGTTTTGCCAATGTTTGATTCATTGTAGCAAAAATCAGTTACATTCTTCTCTACTGGCTTGTAGGATTCTGCAATCGCGGTAGTGTATGCAGAGAACAGCGGAAGATGCAGTAAGAACGATAACGACGAAAAGGTTTGAGTTTTTGGAATCTCTGATTCGATCCGACTTGGGGACTACTGTTGAAAGTTGCTTACCTGCTCTTGGTTTGGTTTAGGCTCTTCCTAATGGTGAAGCGTGGATCCCAAACTTGGTGAAGGCAATAACTGATGTAGCAACAAACCAGAGGAAAGCAATTCATGTAGACAAGAAGATGGTAGATGGATCTTACTCTGATGATAGAGGAAAGAAACTCATCCCTCTTATCATCGGCGCTCAGGTAAGAAAGAGTGACACAATTTGATGAATTTGTCTTTGTTCGAATTTGGTAAACAAGTGAAATCCGTTTTTTTTTTGTACTTGTCAGTACTTCATCGTTAAGATGATTCAAGGAGCAATCAGAAATGACATCAAGACAGGTGGAAAGCCACTTTAAGAGCGCTGAAGAACATGTTGTGTTGTGACCAAATTGGAAGGAGAAGAAGAGTTTTTCTTTTTTCTTTGTGTGTTTTTAAAGACTCATATCTGCAACATTTTTCTAGTTTTCGGCTTTTTATCTTGTCTGTAATCTATGGAGATTTGTTCAAAGAAAATATTACCATGTGTTTTTGGTTATAAATGAAATGGATGTTTTCCCAGAAAAAGGAATACATTATTCTGTAATTCTGTAGGTTATCTGATAAGAGAGAAAGATTGTTCTAGTTTTATGTTCAATATAAATGAAATGGATGTTTAGAGAGTTTAACTGACTACTGAGAACATAGCAGATTCTATAGCCTCCATAAACAAGCATGAAACACATTCCTTCCCTCAGATTCAAGATTGAGGATTAATTGAGCCACTAGACATGATTGGTGTACTAATACTAATTAACCAAAGCAATTCTTGGTGTGATTTCATCAGAACCACGCCAGGCCGCTTATATCTCTAACACAAAGACTAGCATTGGTGGCCCTGATGTGAATGTCTATTAGATCATCAATCAAAGTTGACAGGATCTGCTCCATTTTTTTAAAAAGAGCCACATATGTTGTTTCTTTCGTTCTCCATGTATATATGAACAGTACGAGTCTTTTTGTTACAGAGATAGAGACACGTTTAATAGATCGTCCGGGTCACACATAATTTTAAAACTTACCGTTTAGATTAAGTTAATGACCGTCCGATCTCTCACAGTTATTGCAACGTGACGTAATTAAACGGTCCAGATCTCTTGACCGTCGTTCCAGAGACAACTTTTTCCCAACAAAAATCACGTGCACAAAAGTAAATAATGGGCTGAAAGCCCAAATGTATTATGGGCTGATTTAAAACTTAGTTTTAAACAAAAAAGGGAAAAAATGGTAAAGCACTGTAATAGAGGATAATCGAACGGGGAACCTCCAACATGAATTCACGTGCACAAGCCAACTAGGCTACTGAAACATTTCTGAAAAAAGGCCGCTAAAAAGCTTCTTATATTTAAGGTCACAATCCTGTGCTTCATCAGCCTGGGGTCAAGGCCGGCTCTGTTGCTATTGACATAATTTTTTTTTTTGTTGATTTAGTTGATTGATAGGTCCACATTGTTACTTCCTCACATTTGTAACAAAGAAAAAAAAATAATAATAAAATGTAGAAATAATAAGGTTATGGAAGAAAATTAATAATCAAATTAATAACTTTTGGCCTCAAATGAAGATTGTTTATATATGCCCTATATGGCGTGAAGTAATTTTTCATATCTACAAAGTACATGATCATATGAATGTTTGAACACATAATTTATTGTAAAGTTAAGTTATTGTGATAATTTTGTACATAATCGTTTTTTATTGGTTTGTGTCATGTTATAATATATATTGTCTTGAAAAAGTAAGAACACATTCATTCATTCATTCATATAGAGTAGAGTAGAGGACCACCAACAAAAATATCAGAAAGAAAACAACATAGCTAGAGATGATGATCCTGAGACTAAAAGACTTCCAAAAAAAGACTTCCAAAATTTGATAGAAAAATTGGGAAAATATTAACAAATTTCCAATCCCCATGAACGAAATATCGTATGCGGATGAATAGACAATCAAAACCTAAAATCAAAATTTATATTGGGGTCAATAGTCAAAAAAATCGGATAGAGTTTCCATATTTTCACAATCTGCAAAGATACAATTGAATCTCATTAAATTAGAAAGAACGATTTGGTGCTCTTGATAACTCGGCGGGGTTGAACGGCGAAGAAGAAGACTCGGCGAAGATGGTCGACAAAAGGGGGGAAAAGAGAGGAGAGATTTTTTGGTTTTTGAGATTTTGGTTTTAAGGGTTTCTCTAGTGGATTTCAATTTCTATGGTTGGGTATGTAAATATCTCACAAGTTAGAAGATTTTTTATGTCTTTTATCATTTTATTTTTATTAAAAATAAATAATAACGTAAATATTATTTTTTTAAGAGATGGCGGCACATTAGAAATTGTTTTTTATGTCTTTTACCCTTTTTATTTTATTTTGTTAAAAATAAATAATAACGTAAATATTTTTTTTAAAGAGATGGCGGCACATTAGAAATTGATTCCTACTACTGTAGATAGGGTTGAAAATGGGTTTCGTTTTAATGGGCCTACAGGTTATATGACTTCTTGGCCTTGTGCAACCCAATCCTATTTATGTATGTATCTTAAGATTATTTTTCTTATTATTTTTTTCCTTTTTTTGATTAAAACTAAAACCGGCTAAATCATGATAAACAAATTTTGGTTCGGTTTACATTAAGTTCCTAAAGCAAAAAAATTCGTTAGTAAATATTCTTAACGTACAGTGCAAAAAACGTAAAGAACACAAATTCTACGTTTTTTTTGGTCGCTGTATTTTGCACTGGACATAAGCTTTTTATAATATACTAGGTGCTTTCCCATGCAACGTGTGGGTTGTGGTATAGTTGGCACTTTCTTGTTTTTTTTGTCTTTTTCGTATTCTCTTTTGTATTATTTCGTTTTAATTAGGCATATATGGGCTTTGCCGTCACTTTTATTTATACACTATATGTTTATACCATTTCGTTCAGATGTGTATAATTGTGGCGTTTATTTTTTATGAATTATGAAGATGTTGTTTCTTGCTTTTGAGGATCCAATCTTATCATTGACTGATATTGTTTCCAATACATTTATTGTATTATAGTTTTTCTAATTAACTGCTTATGTAAACTCTTCATACGTTGATGTTGCAATAATAAGTTATTTTTTTTAAATATCTTCCGTGTAAGTGATTATGTTTGTATGCCCATGTTTTGGTCTAATATCAATAAGATCGTTTCTGTTTTTCTTTAGTTGGCTTTGAAACCAATATTGAGTTAAACAAATAATGGGTCGAATCATGGTGTTAATAAGTAATATAAATTCTTATGTATATATATTGTATATATGTGACTATAAATTTAGCTAACTAAAAATTTATGTAATATTTAAATACAATCTTGAACATATATGTATATATATATATATATATATTTTTTTTTTTGTGGGAGGAATGTATGAAATTATTGGATAGAAGTTATTTTTGAGTTAAATGACCTTTAATGTCTTTAAAGTGAGTTAAATATTAATAAATTTTTATATGTGTCTTGACTTTTTTTAAAAGGAATACCAAGTGTTTCCTTCCAAATTTGAAGTGATATAGTATTTTAGTTTTCTTATATGATTTTATGAACTTCAATGTAAAAGTTTTTCAAAGTAATAAGTACACTCACTGATTGAATTATAAAATTTGGAGAAATGTTTATTTCGTTTAATCATCTGCTCTTTTAAATAAATTAAATAAGTATGTTGTTATTCCTACAAATAGGACAACATATATTATAGTTTAACCATGGAGTTAAGCAATGGAAATGGAACTTGTGATTGCAAGACAAAATGCTTATATGTTACACATTGATCGTTTAAAAATGAATAGGAACATCTAATTCTCAAATAAAGTTGATTGTTTTGTTAAAACCAACATATGTGAATTTAAATTTAACTATGCAAATTTAAAAAATAAATATGAATAGATTAGAAAGGCAAGAAATATAAAAGAAATATTTTTTTATATAAATAAAATAAAAATTGAAAACAATGTTAAATATATATAATACTTTCTACATTAAAATATAGAATCAAACTCTTACAAGTTACAACACATATGAGATATAACAACATTTGATATTGGTAGGAGAGGAGGAGAGAATGTTTACTATAAGATGGTAATCCAAATTAGATAATAGAGATGAATCTTTAAAAAATAGAACAATGTAATATCTATATATATATATAATACTTTCTAAATTAAAATATAGAATCAAACTCTTACAACACATATGAGATATAACAACATTTGATATTGGTGGGAGAGGAAGAGAGAATGATTACTTATAAGATAATAATCCAAATTAGATAAAGGAGATAAATCTTTTAAAATAAAAACAATGTAAAATATATATCATGTAGTCTCTAAAATTAAAATTTAGCATTAACAATGATATTTCATTTTTTTTTACAACCCATACAACAAAAATAAGAAATCAAAAATAACAAAAAAACGAAAATGATTTGAGGTATTGTAGAAGAGAATGAGAGAATGTGAAGATGAGATAGTAAAAGAATATCAATATGAGAGAATGATAGATTGAGAGAATGCTTATTTATATGATAACAAATGATGGAAGTTACATTTAGAACTATGGAGTTACAATAGTAATTTATTGTGTTTGAATAAAATTGAGTGGTAGAATATGATTAATGCATAATTTATTTTATTTTCAGTTATAATTTTATTTTAATGTGTGAGTTAAATGTATTGTGTTTATTGGATCTTAAATATTGTTTAAAGCAATTAGAAAGCAAATAAAAAATAAAAGAAAATTAGAAAACATGAAATGAAAATCAACCAATAAGGAGAGACCAAAACCTTACTTTTATATATATGATATATTGCTTTAAACTTTGAAATGAGAAATATATTATAAACAATAATTTTACATGAGAAATATATTAATTTAGCCAACCAAAATATGAATATAAGTTTAGCCAACCAAAATAAATAAAAAATATTAAAATTTAACCAAAAATAATTTCTCTTGAAAGATAATAAGTTAGTAGGAGGAATGAATTAATGTACAATTATTGGATAGGAGTTACATTTGAGTTAAATGGAGTTACATGTCTTTAATTATAAATAAATATTTTAATTTTTTATAACCTAAAATAAAAGGAATACCAAGTGGCTGAATCAAAATTCACATGATTTGGTTGTTTGTTGATATAAACTCAACACTTACACATAATATTTCAAAATAAAAAATATTACTTTTTAAGTGACAAACTAAATTAGTTTTCTTATAAAATTATATGAATTCTTCAATCTCAATAATTTTTAAAATCCCAAGGATAACTTATATTTTTTTGGTTTTCACTCATCAATTTAATTTATAGTGCTAGATTTCATACTAATGGTTTCATCTTTAGAGAATTTAGTGAAATGATATTTTTAAAATTATATTTTATTTTTATATTTAAGTTCCAGTTGAATATGTTTTGTTTTTTGGATCATTTTTTATTTTGATTAAAGACACAAAAAACCAATTGTTTAATTATGTTCTTTTTGTTTTCAAAAACCTCAAATCATATAAAAAAAATATATATATATATATATATATTATATTGATCTCTGCAGATTTAACAATTGGATCACAAAACAAAATAGTCTTTATAAATGGATAAATGGATAATTATATTGATCTTTAAATATTATATTGATCTTTATAAATTATTAAAATTGATACATGAATATGTGAGATATCCAAAGACATAATAGATAATTACATATGGATCATTTCAACTTTATGATCTTATTGTGTGGTGAATATTGTAAGGGAGTATGAAAATAATGACTTATAAGATGTTAATATAAAATAGAAAATGGAGATAAACATTCTAAAAGATTAAAATAAATATATAAGATATACATATCATACAAACTCTAAAACTAAGCTTTTACAATGATATTTGATTTGATTTTTTATAATCCATATAANAATATTGTAAGGAAGTATGAAAATAATGACTTATAAGATGTTAATATAAAATAGAAAATGGAGATAAACATTTTAAAAGATTAAAATAAATATATAAGATATACATATCATACAAACTCTAAAACTAAGCTTTTACAATGATATTTGATTTGATTTTTTATAATCCATATAACAACAATAACAAAAAAATACAAAACAAAACAAAACAAAACAAAAAAGAGATTTGAGAGTAGTGGAAGAAGATGAGAGAATAAAAGAGTGATAGACTAAGAGAATAGGATAATGAGTATTTATAGGAAGAGAAATGATGAAAAATTACATTTAGAAAAATGAGAGTTACAATTCTAATTTATTGTTTTGTTTTAATATAATTGATTAATACAACTTAGTGGAGAAATAAAGTTAATGCATAATTTATAGGGAGAATGTATAAAGATTTCAGTTTTATATTATGTGAGTTAAATGTGAAAATTAATTGTTTTAAATTTGTGTTTTAATATAATTTTTTTTTGTGTTAAAATTGCATTGCCAAGTGGACCAATAAGGAGAGACTGAAACTCTACTTTTATATATATGATTTGATTTAAAAGTCGTAATATCGATTATATTAGCATTCAAAAGATGTACCATATCCGATGCAAACAAAGGAAACAAACGAACCAAAGAAGTGATTGGTTCGTGTATGAGACAATAAGTAATACAGAGCAACACGGTAAGTAATTACTATATAGGTATCGTTAGCGAGTAGAGAAAAATAAATATCGAATGGCTAGGCTATGAATGAGACAATAAGTGTTTCAGTTAATCGGACGGCTAATAAGAGCCGTCATGGTTGACGGTTAAGTTAACCATGTCCACTACGTGACGTCGGTGACGACATACACGTTCCCCATCCCTTCCCCTTTAGGCTTTCCATTCCGTGTTACCCTTACAACATGGTTGACCTTGTTTGTTAGTTGTGTTACCCTTTCCCACGTTTTCTCTTCTAGCATTTGCTTTTTTAATATTTTTTCCTCTTCGTCAGAAAATATATATTATTCGAGTAGTACTAGTAAATAAAAAGATAAATATCTATCATAACCAACGACAAATTTCTACATTTTATTTGTTCACAATGAACAATATCTATCGGAATCGACGTCCAAACCCAAAAACTCTCTAAACATGATTGATCGGCTCTAAACAATCGCCAAAACTCTTTTGCTCTTTGCTTCTTCTCTGCATATAATCCTCAAACCCAAAACGACGACCACAAAAAAAAAAAAAAAAACAACGTTGTACTGACTACTGACTACTGAGAACATAGCAGATTCTATCGCCTCCATAAACAAGCATGAAACACAGTACTTCCCTTGGAGCCATGGAGTTGTAGATTATTCAGTGGTCAGAATCAAGATTGAGGATTTATTGGGCCACTAGACATGATTGGTGTGCTGGTAGTGGTACTAATTAACCAAAGCAATTCTTGTTGTCATTTCATCATAACCACGCCAGGCCGCTTATATCTCTAACACAAAGACTAGCATTGGTGGCCCTGATGTGAATGTCTATTAGATCATCAATTAAAGTTGACAGGATCTGCTCTATTTTAAAAGAGCCACATATGTTGTTTCTTTCGTTCTCCATATATATGAACAGTACGAGTCTTTTTGTTAATAGATCATTCCGGTCCCACATAATATTTAAAACTTACCGTTTAGATTAAGTTAATGACCGTCCGTCCGATCTCTCACAGTTGTCGCAACGTGATGAATTTAAATGGTCCAGATCTCTTGACCGTTCCCAGAGATAACTTTTTTTCCAACAAATCTCTATCTCGCCCTTTCCTTGCTATTTACTGAAGTAATTTTTTTTTTTTTGTTGATTTAATTGATTGATAGGTCCTGATTCTTACTTCCTCACTTTTGTAACAGAAAAAAAAAATAATAAAATGTAACAATAGTAAAGTTGTGCAAGAAAATTAATAATCAAATTAATAACTTTTGGCCTCAAATGAAGATTGTTTATACATACCCTATATGGCGCGAAGTAATTTTTCATATCTTCAAAGTACATGATCATATGAATGTTTGAACACATAATTTATTGTAAAGTTGAGTTATTGTGATAATTTGGTACATAATCGTTTTTCATTGGTTTGTGTCAAGTATCTTAATGGAAACATTTTTTCCTTCAACTAGACTCCAATGAATTTTAATTTAGTAACCTTTGGTTTCTAAAACATTGTAGAAAAAGTCGAAGGTCATGGTGGTCAAAGGAGGAGTTAGATCTTTCCTTTTGATTAAAGTTGCTACTGCCATGGTGAAGGTCAAAGCAACTACCTTGATGAAGAACATATATATTTTTTGTGAAGTGTGAGAGAGAGAGGCACTGGAATCTGGAACCCGCCAATTTTCTATGTCAATATTTTATATGGGGTGATTGACAGTACATGTTGTAAAAAAAAAATGATTGTAAGGTTATTATTATTTCTTCTATCTTTTTGGTTTTTGTTTTATAAATTTAAAGTTGTATAAAAAATTGTGTATTTTTACATAAAAAATGTTATAACAGGAAACAAAGTAGGATACTTTACTTTAGTATCGTTTTGAATAATAGTATGTTTAAAGGAAAACAAGGTCCCAAACAAATATGTTTAAACGGCATGCTTATGTAGTTTTGTTGTTTTATCGCAAACCTAAACAGTAAACATGATTTTCTTTAACAATATTATAATAGTAAAGAAGAAACGTGCTTTCCTTAATTTCCCAATTACAGCTTTAAAAACCATGAAATAATGCAAGGTACAGGACCTTTTCCGGTGAAGATAATTTTAAGAAATTGTTTCTGCTTTTCTTCACTCCTTCTAGTCCTTCATATTTTAGAATAGTCATCTTCTTTTTTTTTGTCAACAGAAAAGTCATCTTCTTCTTCCTACATTACTATATATAAGATTTTTGAAATATATAAATTTAACAACATTTCATAACAAATGTCAGTGATCTAAAATGATATTATCTCGGATCCTTCACTACATTCCCACTAACATAAATTGTTATCCTCGGTAAAGTCAGTCCAATCAACTTTTTTTAATTCCTATGAGGTTAGTGTTTAGTTAACTTCATTTACTAAAATGATCTATATTTATTTCATGAAGTAATATTAGAGATGTGAAATATACTAACAAACTGTCATTTGGTTAATAAAATTTACTCCAACGCCTAAAATCATGGTGGTCATTGAGGCAGAGCTTAACAATTGGCTCACTTCATACCATCCCTTATATAATAAAACGGAAGTACACGACTTTTTTGTAAACTATATGATAGATATATTTATGATTTTTTGTTATAAACTTGTGACATAGGTGTATCATAATATACGAGTTAGTCTGATTTTTGGTAAGTAAGAATAATATAGATTTAGTTAATTATAGTAACATTTAAAAGATAAGGAAATCTCTCAACCTAATTAAAACAAAAATATGTGATTCTTCTTTCACTTTTATTTGATTTTATATTTAAATTATTTTAATTTTTTATATAATATATTTAATTAATAAAATTTATGATTTTTTCTGCATATGATGTAATTTAAATTTAAATTTATAATAGATATATTTCTGATTTTTTTGTTATAAACTTGTGACATAAGTGTATTATAATATACGAGTTAGTCTGATTTTTGGTAAGTAAGGATAGTATGGATTTAGTTAATTATAGTAACATATAAATCAATTATAGGTAATATTTAAAAGATAAGCAAATCTCTCAACCTAATTAAAATAAAAATATGTGATTCTTCTTTCACTTTTGTTTGATTTTATATTTAAATTATTTTATTTTTCTATATAATATATTTAATTAATAAAATTTATGATTTTTTCTACATATGATGTAATTTAAATTTTTAAAAACAGACATATATTGCTCAACTGATGAATAAAAAATATACAAAATGCTCTACATCACCTAAGAAAACTAGGCAAATATTCAAAGTCGTACTAATAAAAAAGAGACCAAAAAGATTCTGAATACGAATGAGCAGAAACCTTGATTTATCAGGCATTGAAATTAAAAAATTTATGCCATTTTATTATGGACTCGTGATAGAGCATAAATTAACATTTCTTTTATTTATTTTGTAATTTTTATTTAAATTGTTATATATATTTGTTTTAATTTATTTTGTAAATTTTATTTGTAATTTTGGTTTGATAAATTTAAAAATTAAAAATAAAAATAAAACAATTATATATATAACACTTTACATAAAAATTATAAAATAAATACTAGTAAAAGATAATTGATAAATATTTTAATGCAAACGTGAACCAAAATGTAATTGGTTGACAGCATCGTAAATTTACTATTTTACTTTATTATATTGATCAATATTTGAATGCAAACTTGAACACGCTGTCGCTGTGGTTTGATTAATAAATCTTAAACATAGTATTTAAATTTACTAAATTGATCAATTATTTGTAAATTCATATGTGATCGTTTCAAAATGTTGAAGTTAAGATTTACATAAGAGACTAATCAAATTACAATCTATATATCAAATTTAGTAACTACATATGTTGATTTTTGAAATCGGAAAGTTTTGTGCGGGTTAATCCAAAAAAGTATAGGCTTAAGTTACTATATTTGGTAACCTGGTAGTCTGGTACACCACGCCCCAGGAAGCACCCTATCAAATACTAGTATAAATGAAACTTATAACTTTTTTCTAAATTATGAGTTGTCATTCTTGAGTTGTGATGGGGTGTCAGGGGGTTTATTGATCGAAGTTCACATGATTGCCCTCTCAGCATATATATATGATTGCTCTCTCAGCATAATTTTTTCATAAATCTTAAACTTTCTTCTCTGGCTTCTCTTTTTCTTAACAAACAAAAAAAAAACTTTCTTTTATAGTTTACTGGTTTCAGGTTATGGGTTCAGCACAAAGTACCCGTAACCCACGATCGTCACAACTGAATATTGATGCGCCCATCACAGTTTGGTGGGACGTCGAGAATTGCTTGCCACTTTCTGAGATTGATGCTCATGATATCGGTCAGCGCATAAGGCAATCGCTGAGATACTTAGGCTACCGAAGTGCTGTGGTAGGTTTACAAAATTTTAAAAATCTGGAAGCTTATCAAAAGTAAAATAAAGTTAACCATATATATAACATGACACAAACCAATAAAAACCAATTATAACATGACAAGACAAATATATATTATAACATGACACAAACCAATAAAAAGCGATTATGTACAAAATTATCACAATAACTTAATTTTACAATGAATTATGTGTTCAAACATTCATGTGATCATGTACTTTGTAGATATGACAAATTACTTCGCACCATATAGGGCATATATAAACAATTTTCATTTGAGGCCAAAAGTTATTAATTTGATTATTAATCTGATTATTAATTTTCTTCTATAACCTTATTATAGTTACATTTTTTTCTTATTTTTTGTTGTTACAAAAGTGAGGAAGTAACAATTGGAACCTATCAATCAATTAAATCAACAAAAAAAAAAAATTACGTCAGTAAATAGCTAGGAAAGGGCGAGATAGAGATTTTGTTGGGAAATATAAAGATGTGTTTATATTTTTGTTTGCATTGCCAAATTTAGTTTTTGAGAATTTGGTAAATTAATAAGAGAGATGTTCTTGTTTTTCAAGTTTTTTAATTCTAAGAAGGATGTCAAAGACGTCGGTGTGGATTGATCTCGACACCTGTCCGATTACCGATAGTTGTGTAGCTAGTCAGGTCCGTCAGCGTGTACAATCGGTTTTGTATATGATTGGTAGCTCTGGTCCTGTCACCATTAATGTATTGGGCACCTTGGAGGACACTACGCTTGATGTCCTACAAGTGTTATCTTCCACTGGAATTGTTGTTCACTACATCCCATGAGGTTGGTTAATATTCTCATCTCTCTATAAATTAACTAGACTTTATGTCCTGCGAGAGGGTGTTTAACACTGAAATAACAACAACAGATACAAAAACAAGAGGTAGCGGGAAAATTTTGTCGGTTTTGCTTGCTTGGATACTTAGGCTACCGAGGTGCTGTGATAGGTTTACAAAATTCTAAAAATCTGGAAGCTTATCAAAAGTAAAACAAAGTTAACCATATATATAACATGACACAAACCAATAAAAACGATTATAACATGACAAGACAAATGTATATTATAACATGACACAAACCAATAAAAAACGATTATGTACAAAATTGTCACAATAACTTAATTTTACAATGAATTATGTGTTCAAACATTCATGTGATTATGTACTTTGTAGATATGACAAATTACTTCGCACCATATAGGGCATATATAAACAATTTTCATTTTTTCCAATGTTAGGAAAAGTGCTATAAAAACCAAGAAAGACTGTTTTATCTTGGATACTATTATTCTCATGAACCGATAATTTTGTATGTAATCCGGATTGAACACCTATCCTTTTATTTAGAAATGTCACGTGTCTGATGTCTTCTTAGTCGACCTCCGACTGACCAAACAACAAACTTGTGTGATTACATAAACGCATATCAACACAAGAACAGAACCATACACAAAAGCTATAAACAATACGGGCTCTTCAACAGGTGACATAACAGCCAAATACACACAATCTCGTATAAGAACAACCCATGCCAATCCTTCCACTGCCATTTTAATCACCGTAACTTTTTTCCTCTTTGCTTCTTCTCTGCATAACTTGCATATAATCCTCAAACACAGAACACCCACAACCAAGAACGTTGTACTAGACCATCCCCGGTAAGCCACAATCTTCCCTCCCACTATCAATGGCTCTTTCTTGCAGACACAAGACTTGCAAACTCCAGAGAACGTAGAAGTGACCAGAGCATCGTATCCTGTATAGTAGGGAAGAATCACAGCGTCTAAGTAAAGGCTGGCGTGGATAATTCCAGAGACAGTAGAGGCTTCAAAGAAGACAAAGCTTGCTTCTTTTTCGATGTTGTTCTCGAATATAAGCACTGAGAGTTGAACGAGCTGCAGGATTTCAGGTCCGAAGATGGAAATTGGGAAAAGGGTATTGATCCTTTGACCTTTTGCAAGGATCAAGATGATCAAAGGGAAAGAGATTGGACCAGAAGGAACTAAGTACCTTTTTGCTTTATCATCATCATCATCAACACCATCATAATCACCATCTTCTCTTCTGCTTCTTCTTGATAGTACCTTCCTTAACATAGCTATTAGCGCCGTCAAGTAAGAAACCGTGACGAAGAAGAAAACTAGAACATCAATGATTTGAGGGTAGTCGCCGGCGTAGAGGCTGTCGCAAAAGTAGTGGAAAGGGCAGTTGATAGGATCAAGTGTGTCTTCGAATTGCCACTTGGTGCATTTGAAAAAAGTTTGCTTTCGACCCAAATCCATTTCCCATTCTGTGTTCATAATTTTGGGGTTGTGTTCTCTTATTTGTTGTTTGGTTTCCTTGCAAGCTACACATAAATTGTTTATAAGGTGTATATGTGTAACATCATATGGTTGATTCCCTTTCATTGTCTGNGATTGGACCAGAAGGAACTAAGTACCTTTTTGCTTTATCATCATCATCATCAACACCATCATAATCACCATCTTCTCTTCTGCTTCTTCTTGATAGTACCTTCCTTAACATAGCTATTAGCGCCGTCAAGTAAGAAACCGTGACGAAGAAGAAAACTAGAACATCAATGATTTGAGGGTAGTCGCCGGCGTAGAGGCTGTCGCAAAAGTAGTGGAAAGGGCAGTTGATAGGATCAAGTGTGTCTTCGAATTGCCACTTGGTGCATTTGAAAAAAGTTTGCTTTCGACCCAAATCCATTTCCCATTCTGTGTTCATAATTTTGGGGTTGTGTTCTCTTATTTGTTGTTTGGTTTCCTTGCAAGCTACACATAAATTGTTTATAAGGTGTATATGTGTAACATCATATGGTTGATTCCCTTTCATTGTCTGGTTTTGGATGCTTGAGCTGCAGGCTAAAGTGGATAATGAAACTCTATCTGAAATTTGAATCCTATCTTCAATTTGGTTTATTAATTTAATTCACTCTTTGAGTGAAGTTAAATGTGCTTACATAGTTTACTTGATTAATAATGATGATTGTGCCCAAATTTGAATATTTGTATAGAGAGATGAGGAGTAGAGAATTTGTGAGAGAAGCCTTTATCTGTAAGCGAAGTCAAAAAGTTTGGTGGGGTGATTGGTACTGTATATTTCTTTAAAAAAATGTTGGTTGAAAAGCTATGGTTAACTCGGAAACAGAGGATTTTAGATTTGTTACTCTATGAACGCTCTTCGGTTATCTCTATCTCCAAGTAGACTTAGAAGATTTAATTGTGAAATTTTTTACTTAAGAAAATCAAATTTGGCTTTTGTGTGTAAGTTTTTTAAACAGATACAAAAGGACATTGTCAAATGTAATATGTGAGAAATGTATTATCAAAGGTAAAATAAATAAAGTATGCATATAGCCTTGTGTATGATATTAAAAAAACAAAAAACAATAATTGGCGTATGAATTAAAAATAAAAATAAAAACAAGTATTTTTTTTTATGAACTCACCGTATTTGTTAATGGGTTGACATTTGACAAAGAAGCTAAAAATAATCAATAAATACAACGTGGTTAAGCAGCAAATTTTGCTGTAAAAATATAATAATATAATTGGTGTGGTACGAATAAGAACCGTGTGATGTGATGAGCACCGACATAGACGCGGTTCTCTTCCCCAATCACTAATAATTTCCCTCTCATTCCCTTTACCAATACCAGCAATTTCTTTATTTTATGTTTTTTGATCTTAAATATGGTACTATATTATGTACGTTATAAACTTATAATAGCTATATCGTTTGTAAACTTCCATGAATTGTCAGATATTAAAATCCCTTTGAATGTTTCAATCTAAACCCATTAATACAACAAAACAAACTAAAGAAACTTCGATATGTGGCCAACAAATAGACTCAAAGGAGTTATGATGAAAATTACATAGTCATTGTGGTTGAAATTACATGGACCTTACTAGACGATCAATTTTTTCCTTTGCTAAGAAAACTTTTTTTTGTGTGGTGTGTAGAAAGAAAATTAATTATATTTACGAAACAAATTAAATATCACGTAAAAGGCATATCCCTTTTTTCATTTTTTTTATGAATAAAATAAACAAATNACTGCCAAAAAAAAAAAAAAAAAAAAAAAAAAAAACAAAGAGACGGATAAATAAAAGGAAATCAGAAAGAAAAGATCTCTATTCGGGGGAATTCGAAAGCTCAAATGCAAAGCCATCATCATCAGAATCGAAGCACAACGAGAACAAGGCTCAGCTTCTTTCTACGGTCTAGATTCATCCCTTCCTTCTCTTCTCCACTCTCCTTCTTCTTCGTCTTCGCTGCCGTCCCTCTCCCGATCTACTTTTCCGGTTTACTCTCCAGAATCAACAAACCGGTTTCACTTATGGTGTGTGTGCTTCCCTCCCTCCTCTTCCGAGACTTCACTTTTTGAGTTTTTTCCTTCTTTCTGAGAATTGATGATGAGTGATTCACCGATTGTGTTTTTGTTTTTAATTTGCAGAGACTCAACTCCAACTTAGCTTCTTCAATGGTGGAATCGAATATATCTTGTACTACTTTCAATATACTGGCTCCGATTTATAAACGCGTTGATCAGCAGGTTTGTTTTCTCCTCCTTTTCTGATTTCTCGTTTTAGCGACATTGATTGATTGGTCGAATTGATTGTGTTTGTTGGGGTTTTTAAAGAATCAGAGCATTAGAGAGAGCGATTTTCACGAGCTTTGGTTAGCTCGTAACCAGAGGATTTTAGATTTGTTACTCCATAAACGCTCTTCTGTTATCTGTCTCCAGGTACACACTTTTGCTTCTTGTGACTTATAAACTCAAACATATTTGACTTTTTTAGCTTCAGCTTGTGACTCTTTAGCTATTGTTTGACTGTTTATTCACAGGAAGTTTGGGTTGGGAATGAGGAATTAGTCAACATGTATCACGACCAGCTTGCCACTTCAGGCTACACTCTTTTTCAGTTGGCTAGAACCAATGGTCGTGGTGATGGTATGATTCTTGCATTTTGTTTACTACTTCTTTTAAGTGAAATTGCCGTCAGCTCTAGCTAGGAGAGTAGAAGGATGCCATGTCTCTGTGTTTATTGCTTAATTGGTCTAGGTCTCTCTGTCCAGAATCGTTAGAAACTTAATAGGCTCAGTTAGTGTTGCTGCTTAAAATGCCTCATTTAATAGTGTAGGGTGGTTCAAATCTATACATGTCTTGGAAGGGCATGTCAGAATCTTTCTTGTGTCACAGGTTGCTTGTTTGTGTTTATATGATCTCTCAGCGTCGTTTGTTTGTAGGATGCCGTATAAAGCGGCAATACTTTCAATGACTGTTTTATGGATGGAGTTGATATATGAACTGAAATTCAAAGACAATGCTATCTATAGGTCTGGACTCCTCTATCTGATCGCATGCGATCAAAGATAGGATTCTTTGCCTTTTATGTCTCATTTGTGGACTTGTATATCTTTCTTACAGGTCTTTTAACTGCCATCCATAAGGACCATTTTAAAGTTGTAAATTACCGAGAGCTGCTCTTTAACGATTTCGGAGACCGCGTTGCTCAGCTCTTACATGTCAAATCAGTTGTTCCCTTTCCGCTTAATGGGAAGCAAGACATTCAACAAGAAGTCATTATAGTGAACACTCACCTGTTGTTTCCTCATGATTCTAGCTTGTCTGTTGTTAGATTGCATCAGGTTTGTCATCCTTCCCATCATTTTGCATTTTGAGACCGTTCCCCTTAGATCTTGTAATCCTAGTTTAATTTCAATATACCTGCTTCTCTTAACAGGTTTACAAAATTCTTGAATATTTGGAAGCTTTCCAAAAGGAATATAAACTTAATCACATGCCCATTATTCTCTGCGGGTAAGTTCTGGATCTTTTAGAGTCTTGAAATTGTGTCCCTCCACCAGTACAATGTGTAGTCACAGACTTTTGAATTATGCTTATCTCAGTGACTGGAATGGAAGCAAACGCGGGCATGTCTACAAATTCTTGAGATCTCAAGGGTTCATATCATCATACGATGATGCTCACCAGTATACAGACAGTGATGCTCATAGGGTAAACATCTCTTACAAACCTTTTTTTATTCTCCAGCCTTATGTTATTACGCTCATATAGTAAAAATTCACATCCTTATCCAGTCTTTCTTCCATTTTTATCTTCAGTGGGTTAGCCACAGAAACCACAGGGGAAATATATGCGGAGTTGATTTCATATGGCTCTGTAACCCTAGTGATTCAAGAAAACCATTGAGAACAAGTTGGGTGGAAGCTGTTTTCAGCATTATCAAGGTGAGATCTTCATAAAACTAAGATATTAACTTATAAAATGTTAAGTCATATCATACTTTACCATGTCATGTCTCATTCTTTCCAAATTTACCTTCTTCATGTCCATTTTGTTTATTTCTGATTTCTCTTGATGGTTCTTCCAGTATCAACTTCACAAAGCTTCCATAGCCGAGGGCGATGCCTTTGCTTTTCTTGGGGCAAATAATCATAGTGATTCACTAACCTACTCTGACTTTTGCCAAGCACTTCAAAAGGTATATACATTCTCTTCAGGAAAAAGTGCGCCTAGAGAAGCCTCAATTGTCCATAAATGCTGCCAAAAAAACTTATATTTTCAAATTCTAATTGACATTCAACACTTTTGGAAATTCGTTGTGATCATCTAGAGATTTCATTTATCATAACAGTAGTAGAATAAGGATCAAATGAGTTCTTCCAGATTTTTTTCAATTTCTTTCAACGACGAATGGACTTTTATGCTGACGTCAAAATTTTGATATTGTGTGGTAGATAAATCTAACGGGCATTCCACATGGACTTAGCTTCGAAGAGACAAAAGAGCTATGGGTTAGAGCTGATCTTGATGGAAATGGTGTCTTCGACTCTGAAGAACTTAAGGTAAACTAAACTAAACCAACTGGTGCAAAATGGAAGTCACAAACCGGTAATGAATCTGAGCTTTGTTAAAAAAAACGTCAATCAAGACTCTGATGAGTGTGTGTTATATGTACTATCAGAAAATTTGGAACACGACGATGGTGAACAAACCTGGAAACTGCAAAGAGAGTATGATGGAGAGTAAGAACGAAGAAGGAGAAGAAGGTGAAGAAGAAGAAGAAGAAGAAGAAGAAGAAGAAGAAGAAGAAGAAGAAGCAATCGGATTGAGAGTAAAGAAAGCGGTTTTGTTTCCGCAAGAAGCAGAGAAAGGACTGTGGCCGGAGAATTACAATATCTCGGATCATGCTTGTCTGACCGTACAATTCTCTCCTGTCAAAATGCTATGTAGCTAAGTTTTGTTTATTACCGGCTCTTTGTGAAAAAAATGTAAAGAAGCAATGAGATTGAGAATTACAGTGAGAGAACCTAAACCTTTTGTATAGTTTATTTTTTTTGTAATTGCATTACTGTGTCCGATAAAAATTTAAGGTCTAGTTGTTTTTTTGTTAATGTATCGATTTTTAGTGGATTAGAAAGAAATTCCAAATGACGAGCCAATAAGAGTTAATAGAGGGTATCGAATATTTTTAAAAGAAATAATTGACTCGTTATTACACTTCGAATTTGGCTGTTATGTAAAAAGAAAACACTTTATTAACCTAAGGGACGTGTCAAATCCCTATTGTTAATTTCATGAAAATTGGAAAAGTGAAGAAGAAGAAGATCTGAAACAAAAGACTTTTCGTCTTCACTTTTGGAAAATAAAAAAGAAAATTGGAAAGGGGCTGACTTTGTCTGGTTGGTGGTGGTGGACCTCGTCGTGGCGGTGACTATAAAGATCGAGGAGTGTTATCCATGTAGTTCCATCACTCGCTCGTCTTCGATTCCTTCCTTCTTCAATCTTCAGAAACTGTATGTTTTCACTCTATTCGATAAAAATTTTCTCTTTTGCTGAACAATTTGTTTATACATATATTACCAAGTGTTGTATTTGATTATCCCAATAAACTGTCTTTTGACTTCGATATTTAATTGCCCTTTTTTCTTGTTTTTTTCTTTTCCAACAGAGTCGTCGATTCTAACCGGAATCGTCAACGTCCTTAGATTTTATCAGGAGATCTTAGTGTTTCTTATCTAATTTACAAGATCCATGCTTTTGAATCATTGATTAGAGATACTCAAAAAAAAGAAAATGGCAATGGCACCAGTAGTTAAGCTGGTTTTAGGTTCATTAGCCTTTGCTATTTTCTGGGTATTAGCAGTGTTCCCCTCTGTACCATTACTACCAATCGGTCGAACCGCCGGTTCTCTGTTTGGTGCAATGCTAATGGTTATCTTCCAAGTGATAACCCCTGAACAAGCTTACGCTGCCATCGATCTCCCCATCCTTGGCCTTCTCTTTGGCACTATGGTTGTTAGTATATACCTTGAAAGAGCTGATATGTTCAAGTACTTAGGCACATTGCTCTCTTGGCAAAGCAGAGGACCTAAAGACTTGCTTTGTCGAGTCTGTCTTGTTTCCGCTGTTTCAAGCGCTCTTTTCACTAATGACACTTCTTGTGTGGTTTTAACCGAGTTTGTGTTGAAGATCGCTAGGCAAAAGAACCTCCCTCCTCATCCTTTTTTGCTCGCTTTGGCCACGAGTGCTAATATTGGTTCTTCCGCTACTCCCATTGGGAATCCTCAGAATCTTGTTATCGCTGTTCAAAGCAAGATACCCTTTGGGGAGTTTCTTTTTGGTGTTTTTCCTGCTATGATTGTTGGTATTACCGTCAATGCTTTGCTTCTTCTCTGTATGTATTGGCGGGTCTTGTCTGATCATAAAGAGGACGAAGAGAAAGCAGGAGAAGTTGCTGATTCTGAAGTTGTTTCTGTTGCTGAAGAAGATGTCAGCTCTCATAGGTTTTCGCCAGCTACGTTTCCACCACCACCAACATCCGAAGAATCGAACTTGAGAATGGATGCTGCTGATACGCTCAGAAACAGAGCGGGTTCGGCTGGTGAGAGTGATCTTATAAGCCGCGATTCAAGAGAACTACAAACCGACGCAGAGTCTCAAGGAGAGAGCAATGACAGCAACAACAACAACAGTATGTTCAAAACCAAGAAGTGGAGAAGAGTTTTATGGAAGTCAAGTGTTTATTTGATCACGTTAGGGATGCTTGTGTCTATGCTTATGGGTTTAAACATGTCGTGGGCTGCAATTACCGCGGCTCTAGCTCTCGTTGTTCTTGATTTCAAAGATGCAAGGCCATCTCTCGAGAAGGTAAAAAAACCAAACTCTTTCAAAGATATAATTTGAAAGTTGTAACCTTTTTTTTGTTGTGATTCGCAGGTGTCGTATTCGCTTTTGATCTTCTTCTGTGGGATGTTCATAACCGTTGATGGATTCAACAAAACTGGTATCCCTACCGCTCTATGGGACCTAATGGAGCCATATGCCAAAATCGATCAAGCCAAAGGAACCGCGGTTCTAGCAGTTGTGATTCTTGTCCTCTCCAATGTAGCCTCTAATGTACCTACCGGTAACCTCACTATCCTTAAAGGCAAATATGTTATGTTGGCTCTGCAAACAAATTCAGTCTTTGAAAGAAACCGCAGGACCATTGCGAATGAATGATTCTTTTTTGTCTTTTAAATGTGTGCAGTGCTTTTGCTTGGAGCAAGAGTGGCGGCATCAGCAATGGGGAGGGAGGAGGAGAAGAAGGCTTGGTTGTTGCTGGCGTGGGTGAGCACAGTGGCTGGGAACTTGACGTTGCTTGGTTCAGCTGCAAACCTGATAGTGTGTGAGCAAGCTCGCAGATCAGGGAGCCATGGATACACTCTCACTTTCACAAAACACTTCAAGTTCGGTTTACCTTCAACACTCATAGTCACTGCCATTGGTCTCCTCCTCATCAAGTAAATGGTAGGCTCATATATGCTTTCTGTTTTTTCTTTGTGATGAAATTTGATTAACTACAAGAATCAGTCTTGATGGGTTGGGTTGTCTTCCACAGTTTGTAATTTGATATTCATAGTATCCATATTTGTGTCATTGAGAAAACAAACACTACCATCACACAAGTAATGAATTGTATATACAGTAGTAGTGAGATCAGGTTTTCCAGCGTTTATTTATGATGATTCAACGGAAACTATATTAAACTAGTCAAACTAGTGAATATCATTAATGTACCACTAACCAGTGATGAGTTCTAAATCACTTTTTTCTTTTTTGTCAAAGAGTTCTATAGCACTTCGAAAATGGAAAGTTTAGATACAAAAACAAATTTGTGAATTAATTATTTACAATGTATGATCATTCCTATTCGGCTAATTCCCCCTTATACGATGTCGGTTAATCTTTTATCTTACCCGCGCCTTCGACGAAGTTTCTGACTTGACCAACGACGTTACGTTTAGTATGGTATTTTCCATAAATAACATCATAATATTTAAACGACGATTTTTTTTTTTTTTTTCCATTGAGCAACAAACACATTAGTTTTCGTAGAAACAAAATGTAATTTGTCTACAATTAAACATGCTAAACTCCAACTTGGTAATACTAAAAGCCCATCGACAATATGGTTATATCAGGAAATAAAGAAAAAAAATGCTCTAAACCAGACAACAAGTGGATAGGAGATGTGACACGTATGTAAAATACTAAAATTTACCATTCCACCCCTTGTTAGCGTGTCTTCTAAGCACTATTTTTAATCTCATTTCTTAACATTGTCATATTTTATTTAAAAAATTCGAATTTTACGAATCCCGAAAATGTCCTGACGGGCTATATAAATAAGCACACGTCTGCAGTTCAATCATCGTACTTACAGAAAGCAAAATCTTCTAAAAATAAGTTCCGAAACTGAACATCCCAATCTCTCCCTTTCTTGTTTTTTTTTCTTTTGGTTCTGTTTTAACTAGGGAGGGTTTCTGATCTGTAAGTTATGTCGCTCTCGAAAGTGGCTTACCCGATCGGAGTCAGATTCCGTCTGACCGAGGAGGAGATCTTTTATTACCTCCGGGTCAAAAATCTGGAAAGTAACACTAGCCTTGTCGATGAAGTCATCAGCACTGTCAATATCTGTAGCTCCGATCCTTGGCATTTACCTTGTAATTAAATCTCTCTCTCTCTCTCTCTCTCTCTAAATAAAAGATTAAGCCATCCATTTGGGTAATTTCTTATTTATTTTTTGTTGTCTTTTTCTTTCTTCAATTAAGCCATGGCGACTACCATCGTTGAAACGACCGATCTGTTTTGGTATTTCTTTGGCCGTATAGAGAACAAATACAACAAAGGTGATATACAAAGCAGACGAACACAATCCGGGTTTTGGAAGAAAACCGGAAAGACAATAGATATCAAGCGAAAGAGCGGCAATTGCGAAAAGATTGGTGAAAAAAGGGTTTTGATGTTTTACTTGAAAGGTGGATCGAAATCCAAATGGGTTATGCACGAGTATCACGCTACCTTCCCTTACTCTCCTCCTAACCAGGTTCTTAATTTTAGGCTTCTTTGTTACTGTTGTTGTTGTTGTTGTTACTCTAATCGATGCAACCTATTTAATTTTTTTATTTACAGATGATGACATATACACTCTGCAAAGTAAAGTTTAAGGGTGAAATGAGAGAAATTGAGGAAAGTCGCACTTTATACCCAGCTCCAATGAATAATAATGATAACAATATTGGTGGTTTGATAATTAAGGTTGGTTGATAGAATAGGAATATTCTGTCATTCTATCTTTGGTCAATCTCAATAAGTCAAAACTTAATTTATTAGTTTTTCTATTTACATCGATCTTCAAAATCATTAATAAGTCAGTCATGGAGAATCTTCTGACAATTTCTGACTTTACTTGTGTTGTGTTCCCCCTTTTTTACAGAATCCATGTCAGATTACTGGATCTCCTCTAGATTTGGATGCACTGGACTGGGTTATGGATGATATATTAAGTCCTGATTTCGTGGGCTTGGCGGCTGATGATGATGACGAACAGAGTAAGGGTGTTTACATGGAAGAATACAACAGATACAGACCTAAAAAGCCATTGACTGGTGTCTTCTCTGATAATAGTAGTGACTCTGATTCGATTTCTCCAACCACAGTAAGCAAAAAAATTATTATGTTACACAAACATTATAAATTACTCTGTTTTCAGTTTCTACCTCATAACGCTATAGAGTTTTGTTTCATACGAACAGAGTTCCATTCAAACTTCGAGCACTTGTGATAGTTTTGGTAGCTCAAACCAAATCATCACAGACCTGCTGCCAGAATCTCCTACCTCGCCAGTCAAAGAAACACCTGTGAAGAAGAAGAAGACTTATGACGATGATGCACTAGGGACTGAGATTGGTGAGCGTAATAAATTGGGTCAAGTGATGATGATCAAGAACAAAAAAGCTGGTTTCTTTTGCAGGATGATACAAAAATTCGTCAAGATAATTCAGCTATGTTCTTCTAACTAAAGAACATGATATCAATTATTATGATCAAGAACACCTATTTGTACTTTCCATATATGTAGAAGAGTTAGTTTTGTGTCTATCTTCCTTAGCAAAGAAAAGAGAGAGTTTATATATTATGTATTTATGTCTATCTTGTTTTGTAACTTTTCCAAATTGTAGCGTGTTCCATTATATATACATGTAAAAGGTGAATTCGTGGTACACATATGATGTAGACCAATTGCTATTGTAGCGAGTTCCATTATTATCTTGTCATTACAAAAGAAGCGAAGAATAAATATCCAATCAAGATACTTAGTTTTAGTAATGACAAGAGTGTTTTTTTTTTTTGGACTATTAATTAGTACTTAGTAGTAGTCTACATCGTAAGTGTACCACGTGCATATGTTGTCTGTAAGTCCCAAACCCCCTCCCCTCAATTACGCTAATCGTAATTTTATTAAGACCATCTCCAATGGTTTTCTCTATTTTTACCTCTAAAATAGAGGAACTCTATAATAGAGGTGACTTTTGCTCCAATAGGTACTTCTATTTTTTCCTCTAAAAAAGAATATTCCATAGAGATTCCTTTTTTATTTTACTGTTAATACCTTTTACTTATAAAAGTTGCAAACTAAACCATTTATTTTAGTATTTGTGAAACTTTCATAAAATTATGATATTATTTAAATTTTTAACATTCATAAATATACCAGAATATTAAATAATTAGTCTTTGTTGTATTAAAAATAATGTTATGGCATGAATATAACTAAAATATTTAAATTATTTATATTTAATAAGATTTTATATAAATTTTCTTTTGCAAATAATAGTCTCAAATTTTAAAAATGTTTTTCTATACAAAAGCCTTTAAAATTTTTTAATACGAAAATCTTAAAAAATTTTAAACCAAAATATTAAAATTAGTCAAATTTAACTTTATAATCAATTAGCCTTTAAAATTTAAATATTATTAAAATATTTAAATTATTATTAAACTATTTAAATATATATTTAAATTATTATTAAACTATTTATATATATATTTTATTTATTTTTATCATAAATATAAAAGTGTTAAAAGTTCAAGGACCATTTTATAAATAAAAAATTTCAACTCTATTATAGAGGAAAAAATAGAGTTCCTCTATATATAGAGGAAAATAGGCCTGGGCAAAAAACGGATCCGAAAACCCGAACCGGAACCGACCCGAAAATATGGACCCGAATCCGAACCCGGAACCGTTAGAATACCCTATTGGGTCCTAATCTCCTAAACCCGAAAAACCGGAACCGAACCCGGAACCGAACCAAAAACCGAATGGGTACCTGATATATCCGAAATAAAATCATATATAGAGAATATTAGTTATATATATATTTTTTATAACATAATTATTCAAAGTTACAATTTAAAATTCAAAAATATTATTTTTCCTAGAGCAAAATAATAAAAATACTCAACATAACCAAAATTATATTGAAATGTTTAGCTATAATTTTTAAAAAATTAACCAATTTTTTTTAATATTTAACATTAAAATTTCCAGGTAATCAGGTAAAATTCAGGTTTTTTAGGTTAAATTTCGGGTAATCGGGTACAAAATACCCGAACCCGAATGATATCCGATTTTTTCGGGTATTTATAGGTTTTGAAATTTTAGACCCGAACCGACCCGAATCCAGTAAGACCCAAACCGAACCCGAACCGATATTTGTTGTTTACCCTAATGAGTTCTAAACTCCTCTACCTAAAAAACCCGAACCTGATCGGTTCCTATCCGAACCCGACCCGAGTACCCGAATGCCCAGGGCTAGAGGAAAAAATAGAGATCTCTATTATAGAAGTAGAAATAGAGTTGGGTTGGAGTAGATTTTACTCTAAAATAGAGTTAAAAAGCAAATATAGAGGTGGGTTGGAGATGCCCTAAGTAGGCGCCTAAAACACTTTGGACGTCGAAAATTGATAATTTTTTACTTTTATACAAATTTATCTTATTATTTTTTTGGGTGAAATGGTATAAATCCAATAAAACAAAATGTGAATTAAAGAAACCAATAGTTTCTGAACCGTGCACGAACTCAATGCGTTCGGGTCATAAAAATGACGCGTTAAATAAATAAAGATAACGACATGTTAAAATCCATTCAGCTTTTGTGATTGATTCGCATCATTTAGTAGTAGATCATCAATTGACACTTCTTCTTTTTTTTCTTTAAAAAAAAAAATCTTTAAAATTAAAAGAATCTCAACAAAAGTCAAAGAAGGGCCCAGTCCGTCTGCTGCATATATTAGTAGTTTTTTTTACATATCAAAACTATATAATAAAGTAAAACCTCTATAAATTAATAATGTTGTGACCATAAAAATCTATTAATTTATAAAGATTTTAATTTATCGATAAATTAATAATTATTAATTTAATAATTATTAATTTATAGAGATTTTACTAGTTTAATAAAAAATAATTTAAAAATAATAATATTTATTATAAATAATATTTTTATAAAATTAATTTCAAGAAAAATAACAATTATCATGTTTTAAAGATAATACTTAAAAAATTTTATATAGTAAAAATATTAAAAATGAACTATACATAAATATTAGTGTGTATATATATACATATATTTAGATAATTTTGTATAATTATTAATTTATATTATTGATAGAACCATATATTCACAAAGAGTTTTCAAAAAAATATTATTTTATTATATTATTAAATAGTATCTAAAATTATATTAGTGCCAACTTGGGATCTGAAAAATTGATTAATTTATAGAGATTATTAATTTATCGAGTATTAATTTATAGAGGTTCTACTGTATTAGTAAATTTTCATAATGAATAAAAAAAACAAGTGAAGCCATTATTATAAAAACAAATAAAATATCCTTTTCGTGATTCTTGTTAATTAAGAAGATAATTAGGACAATATGAAAAGGAAAGAAAAGAAGACAAGTGTGCAGCCATGTGAGCTTGGGAATCATGGATGGGATGACGTCGCACGCATAGTTTGTAGGACCATTACGTCATAGTTGACGTCACTCACTCCCGTCACTGCCTTTATATAATTTAACTTATTAATAAATAAATAAAACACAACTTCGTCTTCCACTTTCCTACCTAGTACAGCGACAATGATGAATCCGGTGGGATTCAGATTCCGTCCGACCGACGAGGAGATCGTCGACCATTACCTCCGGCCTAAAAATCTGGAAACTAACACGAGCCGTGTCGATGAAGTCATCAGCACAGTTGATATCTGTAGCGTCGATCCTTGGGATTTACCTTGTAAGTCCCTACTAATTTAATATCATGAGTTTTTTCTTTTTCTTTCCCCAGCTGTTGTATAGAATTCGAAATCATTGGCTCTTTTTTATATCACAGCCAAGTCTAGGATCAAGTCGAGAGATGGGGTTTGGTATTTCTTTGGTGTCAAGGAAATCAAGTATAACAGAGGTGATCAACTGAGGAGAACAACAAAATCAGGGGTTTGGAAGAAAACTGGAAAGACCATGTCTATCATCCGCAAAAGAAGAGGCAATAATGAAAAGATCGGTGAGAAAAGGGTTTTGGTGTTTAAGCATCGTGGTGGTTCCAAGTCCGATTGGGTTATGCACGAGTACCACGCTACGCCCTTGTCTCCTCCTAATCAGGTAACTTTCCTAATTCCAGCTTTTTTTTAGGGTTTTGGTGTTTTGTTATACTAGCTGCGGTTTGATTGCTCGTAATCGTTGATTCTTAGATAATTGCCCTGTTTTTTTTTTCTAGGGTTTTGTGTTGTTACTGCTGCGATTGTGATTTGATTGATTTGTAATTGCGTTTCTTTTGTTGTTGGTTCTCATGATCGTATATTCTAAGTTGATTGACCCTTTTTTTTAGGGTTTTGTGTTGCCATTGTTTTATTTATTGGTTTTCCTTTATGGTTCGTGTTTGATTTTTGTATAGATGATGAAATATACACTCTGTAAAGTTGAGTTTAAGGGTGAAGAGAGTGAGATATCGTCTTCCTCTACTGGTAGTGAAATTGAGAATAATCACTCTTTAATCCCTCTTATGAACTATTCTGGAGAACTGAGTCCAAGATCTGAGGTGGGTCAATCTCAAACTTTCTCTGTTTTGTCGTTTTAACCTTCAAAACCATGTCTCATATCAGTCATAGAGAATTCTGGTTTGTGTTATCTTCTCATGTTTCAGGGATCGTCGTACTGCCAAGGAGTACAGAATCCAAGTCAGCTTAGTAGTGGCTTTCTTGGAGTGCAGCCAGAAACTCAGCTGGAAGATGCAGTGCGCAGGGCTATCAACAGTATATCGACTGATGATTGGAATAGTTTGTTCAATGATGATGATGAACAGAGTAAGATCGTTTCTGTGCAAGAGGACTGTAGCGATTACAGACCTCCAAAGCCATTGACTGGTGTCTTTGATGATCATAGCAGTGATGATAATGATACTGATTCTGATTCGATTTCTGCAACAACAGTAAGAAAAGATTTGTATACTTATGTACTTTTATGATCCTCTGTTTTCAGATTTCACCTCATTAAGCGTACGATTTTTTTTGTTTCATTTGACAGAACTCTATTGAAACTTCTAGCACTTGTGATAGTTTTGGTAGCTTAAATCATCGCATAGACCAGAGCAAAACTCAACAATCTCCTGACTCAACAATCAAGTTAGTGTCATCAGCTCAAGAGGTGGGACTTTATTATCTCTTTTACTTAAAATGACTTTGTTTCACCAGTCACCAAATTAGGAAAATTAAAATTGTTGGTTCTTTCATATATGTTCCCAGGTGAGCCAAGCTATGGGTCAAGGGACTGTGACTCGAGAGAATAATATGGGTGAAGATAGGATCAAGAAGAAAAGAGCTAGCTTGATTCACAGGATGATACAAAGATTAGTCAAGAAATTTCACCAATTTTCACATGAAAACAATAAACGAGACCAAAGAACACACCGTTTTGTACTTTCGAAATTTGTAGAAGCATAAGCTATGTCTATCTCTGGTTTTCTCTGGCTTTATAACTTTTTCATATCGTGTGATTGTGCTTCGTATGTACGTACTCTCTCTATAGCAAAAGGGTGGATTTGTGCTAAGAAGTGGTTAGGGGAAGATAAATTTGTTTTAAGTAACGAAATTTTATGTCTATCTTGTTCTGTAATTGAAACTACTGTAAATGTGGACCAATATGTATATTTAATATACGGTGAATGTTTTTTTGTCAAAGAACCAATATAAACGGTGAATGTTTTAAGTAGTGGTCAGAGAATATAAAGTTGGATAAAAGTTCAATTCACATATAACAAAATGGTCAAATTTTCTTTGACATAGCAATCAAACTCAGACTCTTCTGGTCCTACCTAGCTACTACTACTTCTAAGTTCTAACCCACACAAAAGATTTCAGGTTCTCAGCCAAAAGGAAACAAAGATCAATATCAAATCAGGACTCTTTTGTGTGGGTTAATAATCAGAGTCTCTTTCAAGACTTTTTGTCTTCATCATAAGCACTAATCAAAACTCTTTTAGTATTCATCATACGAACATGGCCACGTTA
>NC_025701.1:0-1061 GCF_000633955.1 Camelina sativa | reverse complement strand
AGCAACAAAAACGGAAGCTCTCATACCCTTCCGGCTGCGAACATGGTAGTTTTAGAGAGGTCATATGATCAGCTCGTGTTGGATCTGAGCGCACATTCGTTGAAAACGACCCAAGGCAAAGAGACACTAGAGAGAGGTCAACAAGTTACGTTAACTTTACAGACACGGCAAGGTCGAGATTGATTCTCCGGTGTCAATCTCAGGTCCTCTGTTACAAAATTTTGTTTACATTACTTGTCATATGGAATTTAGCTGTAAGAGATGCAAATAGTTAAATACAAATCGGATCATAAACTCCTTATAAAAAAAAAAAGAATGAAAAAAAAGATGAGAGGTCTAATTTGAGCCTTAGTGTGATAAAGTAATCTCCATTTAGATGGAGATGGTAAAGTTGTTTAACAAAAAAAAAAAAAGAATTTAATTATATAAAAAGTGAATGAAAAAGTTAACGATCGGTGTTTAGGTCATCTCCATTGGGGAGATGTTAACAAATTTCTTAAGGTATAAAGCAAATAAAATAAATCAAAAATGTTAATTAAGCTTAGAATCAATAATCCTTTAGCTAAGGAGTTTTTATTTTGATTCTTACTACCACGTGTCGACGCCTAGCAAGAGCAATGGAAAAATAAAACAAAAATTGGGATAAGAGAAACTGAATGAATCGATTGGGGTAAGATATTCAATTTCTTGTTTTATTGAATTGATTTTCAATCGATGTATGTCGTACATATCTGCTGTTGTGCACTATTTCTAATGATTCACAACTGATGCATTTCATAATTGATTTTCAATTGAAATTATCGGCTCCTTGTGAAACTTTTAGGGGTTTCTCTGTAAATTTCGTAGAATTTTTTTGTGCTCGTTGTTGTTGTGGATTGATTGATGCATAAATCTGGTTTATTTGGTTCGATTCTTGTAGTATAATTTTTGTTTTGACTTTTTTTGATTATTAACCCCACAAATGATATATCCAATTTGATCTTAAAGGTGAGAAGATGAGAATCCAATGTATGAGAGAGCACAAGAGCTGAGCTTGGTCTGGTTGTTCTGTATTTGAACAA
>NC_025700.1:29098262-29110212 GCF_000633955.1 Camelina sativa | reverse complement strand
CTAAACCCTAAACCCTAAACCCTAAACCCTAAACCCTAAACCCTAATGTTTTTAACCGTATATTTGTACCCAATATTCTGCTCCATATATTTTTTGTACCCTATATTTCTGTTCCATATATTTCTATATCCTATATTTCTGTTCCATATATTTCTATATATATTCTTATATCTTATATTTTTGTATTTTTGTACCCTATATTTCTGTTCCATATTATATCCTATATTTTTGTACCATATATTTCTATATTCTATATTTTTGTACCATATATCCTAACTCTATGTGGCTATTAAATCTTATACCCTAAACTCTATCTTCATGACCATGTGTTATAACAACAGCTTCAATTTTGTGTTTCCACCGTCTGATAAACCTTGTGTCTGGCATTATTTTCTGGACACCAGGCTCATCGTAGCTGTAACATTATACAGCAACGTTTTCCAAGGAAAGTTATAAACACTACAGGAAGAAGAAAAAGAAAATTGAAGCAAGATGAATCGGTCTCAGGACTTACTCAGGGAACATTATACCAGCATCGATTAAAATGTAACGATCATAGTTTCCAACAAGCATACAGTTCATTCCAATTTCACCAAGGCCACCAATGGGAAGAACACGGAGAGGCGGTCCATCGGTTCCTTCATAAAACTGTTCAAAGACGCAAGTTAATATACAGATACAAAGTACCATCGTTGCTAATTTCTTGATATTGATCTGGAATAAACCATAGATGCAGCGAAACCATCAAAGAAAATAATCAAACAAAAATCACCATCAATCATGAATCTGTAAGCACAAATCACAGTTACGACTACAGAAACGTAACATAATACCTCCTTCCATGGCGGATCTGCGCTAAAGAACCCAAAGAACGAGAGAACCCAAAATTCTGAATCAAAGAGAGAGCGAGAGAGAGAGAGAAGGAGAGTGTGTATATGAAATTGGGGAGAATTTGAATTTAAATGAATAAGAGCCGTTGGATCTGCGCTAAAGAACCCAAAGAACGAGAGAACCCAAAATTCTGAATCAAAGAGAGAGCGAGAGAGAGAGAGAAGGAGAGTGTGTATATGAAATTGGGGAGAATTTGAATTTAAATGAATAAGAGCCGTTGGATCTGCGCTAAAGAACCCAAAGAACGAGAGAACCCAAAATTCTGAATCAGCGAGAGAGAGAGAGAAAATTGGGGAGAAATTGAATTTAGATGAATAAGAGCCGTTGGATCTAAATAAGCTTTGTAACGGCTATATTATATTACTCAAAGAGGAGCGTGAGAGAGAACATGGATCCGAATTAATTTCGTATCTGAGAAGCGTGTGACATTAAGCTGACTTGTTAACAGAGAAGACTCTTCTCGTATTCGAACTTCTCTTATTCACAGCCATTATAGTTCCTTTTTGAGCTGGCTAGTGACCATGAGAGGCGTGGTGCGTTTTAAGCAATATCTGGTTTGTTAGTGTCTTGAAATATTTGTTTTCTGATGTATACTCTGTCTTTGATACTGAGCGTGCACAATTGATGATAACCAGCACTATACTTTGTTTTTTTTTTTTTTTCTAAATTGATATAATGTAAGGAGAAAGTTAATACCCATTTACAGCTTCAAAATGGATGTAATAAAGCTTGATTCTTGTTCTGTCTGAACCTTTCTAGTCTCTGCCTCACTCTTTCTTAGTGTGCGTCATCTTTTAGCTAAAGAAATGTGTTTGATTTCTTGTAATTTGTGAGACTCATGGACTTCTGTTGGAGAGCTAAACTATAAGGTTTGATCTCTTGCTGTTTCTGAATTTTGAAAGATGTCAAAGTTAAACTCAAAGCTATCAAACTTAAACTCAAAGCCATCTACTGTTTTGTCATTGATCATTGATTCATTCTGTTTTGTCATTTGGTCATTGATCACTGAAACTTAACTGACGAATAGATTACATTGTTGAAGTAGGTGAGAGGGTTAGACCACAGATCTTCCTTGATAATATTAGCAACCTGATTCCTGAGTTCAAATTGGGCAGATAATAAAAATGGTCTATAACTTATAACAAGTCAGAAAGTAGAGGAGCCTGTACCTCCCCACCATCTTGAGCATCAGTAAACCAAGTAAAGAAACTGAAGAGAAAGCTGAATGGAAAATTGTTAATCATTTGCAACTACCAATACGAAAGAGCTAAATTCTGTATCATGTGCAGCATCTATCCATGACCACAAGAATTTCACTAAGACTATTATGCACAACGCAACACAGAGTTAAAGATCTTACCTTTAAGAGCAACTGCGAATAGAAAGATCTTGGCGTAACTCGAGATTAGAATCCCCAAAAGAATCTCTTTTCCTCTGCATACATATATACTAACTTGACTTGATCATGATGAGCTGTAGAAGAATCTGCAGTCACTAACTTAGAGTTTACCTTGAAGTGCTTTATTCTTTGATCTGATAAGCTAGCTTCAGTTGCCGCACCAGATAAGTTACAACTTTGACTCAAAAGCTATTAACATTGTCCGACATCTAGTGAATCAAACTTGCCTTGATTGAGTCTGAGACTTGATGATAAGCTGGTGCATAACCTATCTTGAACCAAGAATCTTGAATGATTATCTCAGCAAATGCTATATGTTGCATCCAAATGTTGTTACTCAGTTTGGGATTCATTCTGTAGAGAGCATATATAGTTAATGTTTGGGATTCTTTTCAGCACATTACGAGAATTAATTATAGTTAATGTTACCTCCAGTGCTTATATAACATGGAGAGCCACACGCTGTAGAGAGCATATCCCCTGACTGTGAATTACACAAACCAAAATATTTGGTTTTTATATGATTAGAAAAGAAAAGAAGAACACTGTGGTTTGGTCTGTTTTATCCACTTATAAAGTAATAAGTAATAAAAAATGAGAGAGAAGTGTGTTACAAAATAGAAACAAGCTAGGACTTTGATATAATGGATTATCTTTATACTGTTTCACTTTTGTTCTTGTTTGCATAGTTCTCGCTAGATTCGTATTGTACTGTATCTACGATTAATTCCTTTCTTATAACGAAGATCTCATCAAAACAAATAAAGTTTGAGACATATAGCATTACGTAGATAGAAACTCTACTTAAGAGTAGTAACTTCCTACAAAAAGAATGGTGAAAACCATACTATCGTCTGAATTTCACCTACATGAATTGAATCCCATGCCAGCATTCTTCAACTATCTGCCTCATCTTTTCGTGTACGATCTTCCTCAATATCCACCAAGTCTTCTTCCTCACGTTTTTTACCGGCTTGATCTTAATTTCCAGTATACTACCAACTTTTTCAATCGCACCATCTCTTTCGATGATATATGTTTGCTGGGATCATTCACGATAGTTCTCACTCTCGACGCGTATCTGGAATTTGGTCAAAGGAGGAACAAAAACAGTATGATTTATCTAATGAGTGCGTACAGTTAATCTATGTTAACACTTAGCTTATTTGACAATTGGCGTTTTGACTTACAGTAGAAGAGGCGCATGAACCATCTATAAGAGAAAGGGTAGGAGGCAAATGAGGCCAAGCCAATGCGCAAATGGTATGTGGACTCGTCGTCGGGTCAGTTAAGTACACCACATCCACTTTATCTTCTACTCTTTCTAGAGACTTCTCGTACAATGTATATGTGGTTCCATCCATTGTGCCGTACATGTAGTCATACAAAGGCATAAAGAGGGAGTAGTTGGTCCGGAACTGCGTGTGGTGCGGTACTTGATACATTATTTTTAATTTCGATATAAAGTGGATCCATTCATTTAGCCGAGTCTGTGCTGAAAAGTAGAGCAATATAGTTGTGGTCCAAGGATTCGGTAGTTGACGATCATAGTAAGACCCAAACCCGAATATGAAATATATTGATATTAGGTAAAACCCAAACCGAACCTAATGGCTGTCTATCCAAAAATCCGATCTGAATACTAGAAATACTCGAATGGATCTAGGATCCTTTTACCAAAATACCTGGAAATCAAAAATACCCGAACTCAAATGCCCATGCCAATCTACAATTTGTTCCATTGATGTCTCTCAAAGGGTTATAATATTAATGACAATAGTGTGTTTGGCACCAAATGTTTATGAAGTTTCATTGATGTCTCTCAAAGGGTTCAGAATTTTATCCTTGTACAAAGAAATGATGAGACATGACAGTAAAATCCACCATCATCTTCCACTTTCAGTTTAAAGGCTCGGGCTCCACTACTGGTGGTATGCAATCCACTTTATATCGAAGAGTCTTGGACAGAGGAAAAAAAAAGACGCCAATGAATGGATCCACATTAATGAAAGCAATGGAAAAATGGGCTAAAAAGGATACTAGTACTTCACTTTGTCTACCGCAAAATGTAAATATCACCCTACCTTTTTGAAGAAAGTTGAATATGAATTATCCCATATAAGCTTGTAGTTTCCAGCCATTAGGGTAGAGAAGTTGCCCTGCAGTAATCCCCAAAACGATTACCTAATGCAACACAGCTACGCAAGAGCAACAACAAAAAACACACCAAAAGCTTCCCCACAAAATTGATATGGCACTCACCTGGTCAGCTTCATACCGACGGTAAGGTAACATCAGCTGAAATTAGAAAAATTAACCCTCAGAAATTCACTTCACTGAATGGATATCTTATAGAGTGAGGAATTATATATATGCTATACGCTAGCAAAGTATAACCATAGAGTATGGCAACTAAGACCAGACTCACCGTCTTTTCCCCTGAAGCACTTATGTACTCCACGCTAAATCCAATATCCTGGAAATAACAACAGACGTTTAAATAGAGGACAAACCACAAAGCTGAGAACCTAACTTAGATCCCATCCCATGTCAAGAAACAAGAATGATCATCAAAAGGCCAAGGATACGCCGTAAACTAAGCGTGAAAATAAAGGAAAGCAGAGTCTTGCAAAAGCAGTAACAGACACAACTTTAAATCGAAATACAGAAGATAGGGACAGAGTGATTTTCTCGACATGCATTTTAAATACCAAAAAACTAAGTTTCCTAAAAACTTGAACAATTACTGTAGCTCATAAGAGAACAAACAAGATACCCCTGTGATTCCAGAATAATTCTGAAGAGGGAAGCAAAACCAAGCAAGAAAAAGCAATCAAATGATTTAAGGTTACATAATGGGGAAACATAGCGCGGGTTAAAAAATTCAATACCATGCTTATCTTCCCTTGCATCAAGGAGAAATCCCAAGCAATATATGAATTTTCGGATTCCACCATCAATGAGAGCTAGAACACAGCAAATTCAGATGGAACTAGTGTAAAAGGTCTTATGGCAAAAAAATTAGTTTCATTAATAAACAAAAGCATCTGAGGAGAACATATTACCTCATAGGTTCTCCCTGCTTGGACAATTATCTCCTTGTACTCCTCGTTGTCCCTAAGAAGTACAAAATCTTAGAGTTAGAAAATCGTGAACTGAAGTGAGAATCTTGTGAATGATGGAAGCTAACCTTGAGCCCAATATGCCAGCTGTATCTGCTGAAATGAAGAAGGGGGAATTGGCAAATACATCGCTGGAAAAGCACAAAGTAAAATGTTAATGTTCTTCAATAGTGAGAAAGCAATTCCTAAAGCCGTCCAACCTTACGTAATATTGGATACGTATATAAAAATTTAATCAAAACCCAAAACAGAGTAAAACTGAAAATGTAACACAACTAATGAATTGGAGAGAATATCTAATACTGTATTAGATTTATCTCTCAAGACTAATGGGTATGCCTTTGCGTACTAACAACAATCTTAACAGATCAAAAATGGATTAGGACTAGGAAAACTAAAAAAAAAAAACAATGGAGAACAAACCTGAAATAGACATAAACGTATAATCTCTTTAACTCTTACACTAATGTTTCATAAGTAAAGTTTTCCCCAGTGTTGTGTTATCCAGTAGATCAGTAGCAACCTATACTAAAAAGAAGACATAGCAACCCACGACCAAGCCCATAGAAAGTGATATGGTACCTGATAAATGTGACGAATCTTTCAAACTCAGATGTGTAGACAATAGCAGCTTCAGACAGGAGATTCATTTGGTCTCTACTCCTGCTCATCGCACATACAATAAAATTTCACTAACTCTAATTGGGAAAGTTCATTGAGCACTTCCAGCTCGATGATTATTGACTTGTGTTCATTTAAGGCAACTTGCGTTAACAAACAATAAACAAAAACAAGGAAAATATTATCCTGCTATCTTACAGTTTGAAGGTATCATATCTATCCCACAGAAGTGATAGGAAAACCCGAATTGCCATCACCATTTTAGTGAGACTATATAGAGGGGGTCCATAACGTTCTCGCTGTTCTTCCATTGGCCTTTATACGAGAACAATAATTCTGTCAGTTAAAGTTTCTTATGCAAGCTGAAGCCTTTGCCACAAAAACCAAAACACTCATTGTCTGTGTAAAATGACAACAAGGTACATACCCATCGTCATCATTTATTTGTCGAATAAAATCCAACAACACCTACGAGGTATGAGAGGAGAAGAATCAACAACTAAATCAATCGTCTATATGCATGAGTATGCAGGAACGGACAAACCATGTAGCATATGCGCATGGGTATTGAGGACTAAGAATAAGAAAATTAACCATAAAGATGCGATAAAATATCGACCGTGAGGAGAAGGCGTGTCAAAAAGAGTAGAGATGGGTAGGGCATACCTGCGGAACCCCTACCAAGTACTTGACCAAGGTTTTGTAGACACCAGTGGCAGAGCCTAGTTGAGCCAACTGTCTCCTCCTATATAAAATGTCAATGAATGCATAATTCAGATTCTAGACTCTAAGAAGAAACCAGAAGAAAAGCATCAGTTAAGAAATCAGAAACAGGCAGGCAGGCAGGCTCACCTCTCCATTTGCTGCTTCCAAAGAAGAGCATATGTGTCACGGATGCTCCCTCCAGAGCTAACCAACGCATCAACCTCCGCCTGTTTGTTCCTCTCCGACCTCTCCTTCTACTGCCGAACAAGTGATCCCCGGAAATCTTGAGGCATGTAGGTCATAACTGCAGAAAAGTTAAGTAATATAATCGTGTTTAAATAATAATATACCTTTACAGAGAGAACGAAGCAACTTAAATACAAAGAGACTTAGGCTTAAACCATAAGCCTTGGACGAGAGGCCCACAAGGGCCCAATAATTTGATCCGAGTCCTAACACAAAAACCCTAGTTTTTGCTCTTTCTCTTCTTTAAACCACTTCAACTCATCTCTTATAAACACAATCATCATGATCTCGTCTTACTCTTCCTTTGCTTTGAAACAGATGGACCCGTATCTTACCGGATCTGTTTTGTCTGAAGTTAGAGAGGAGGTTGACGAATCTGTGGGACTTGCTTCTATATCAAAATCTCAATCTCACACTGAGAAGATTGATTACAAAGGTATACATGTGGTTACAATAGTTCTGAAAATTATCTGAATTATATTTCCAAGAATCTGAATTTTATTCATCTTATGTTCCAGAAGCTGAGCGTACACCTGTGACAGTTGCATCTAGATCATCTGTGCCACCTGCATCTCAGACTCTGCTGTCTCAGCTTTCAGAAGCTGAGGATGTACTTTTTGCAGCTGCTTCGGGACCACCTGAAGTTCCGTCTAATGTTTCAGAAGCTGAGCCTGCACCTGTGACAGCTGCTTCTGGATCATCTCAGGGGTCTGAAGTTGGAGCATCTGATAAGCAAATAATCCGTAATGCTTTGACTGAGTACAATGACGTGCTAGATAAGTATCAAAAGTTAAGCCAAATAGCCATCGACAATGAGACTGATAATGAGGAAAGGAAAAGAAGGGTGGATGCTGTGAAGGACGCAGTAAACGAATGTTCTAAAGTTGTCAACCTCGTTTTGAAGAAGGGGCATCCTGTGGAAGAGATGAAGAATTGCCAGAAGATCTTGGAGGGAGAAGTGTCTATATTGAAGCGACAAAATAAACGTTTTGAGAAGAATAAGAAACGCAATTCAAGGAACAAGAAATGAGAGAGAGCATCCTATTCAACTTTCCCAGGCTCCCAGCGTATGTTTCTTTTCTGTTCCTTACTCAACAGTTGTGTATAAGCTTGCTTGACTGATACTAATCTTTGTTATTTCCCGGTTAGGTTGCAAACAAGAGTTGATAAGGAACATTTTTCAAGCAGATTTCAGTTTTCGGATGATGTCTCTGGATCGAGGGGGACTTTTTTTTCTTTTTTTCTTTTTTGGTTGATTGCCGACTGTTTCTTAAGTCTTTGTGTTTTTTTGTCATGAGACGAAAATTTGACATTTTCACTCAGTCACCCTTCAGATTTTCCTATTATAGACAACTTCTGCTTACTGTTGACAACAGCTTGCCTGTTACTCTTAATTTTTTTGTGTTGATTGCTTGTTCCATTTAACATGAAAATGCCAAGACAAGTAGAGTCCTGTGACATTAAGCTGACTTGTTAACGGAGAAGACTCTTCTCGTGTTCTTAACTTCTCTTATTCACAGCCATTATAATTCCTTTTTGAGCTGGCTAGTGACCGTGAGAGGTGTGGTGCGTTTTAAGCAATATCTGTTTGTTAGTGTCTTGAAATATTTGCTTTCTGATGTATACTGTCTTTGATACTGAGCGTGCACAATTGATGATAATCAGCACTATACTTTGAATTTTTTATTTTTTTTTTTTCCTAAATTGATATAATGTAACGAGAAAGTTAATACCCATATACAGCTGGATGTAATGAAGCGTGCACAAGGAAGACATTGCATTCGTTAAAAATATAACATGTCAGTTTCTTGTTCTGTCTGAACCTTTTTAGTCTCTGCCTCACTATTTTGGTTGGAGCTATCCGGTGAACGAGTTGTTACCATTTCCGCACGTGAGGTATAGGTTCTTCTACCCGCATGCTCAGCTGCTACGTTATTATCTGAGTTTCTTTGTTGATTTAGTCACGTTTTTGTTTGTTTTAGAACTTCGAGTCACGGTACTCGCATGCACAAAATGCTCTGGCTCTTGTCTTTGCAAGATCTGTTGAGATTGATGTTGAGAAAGGTCTGCGTCCGGGATTGCGCAAGGTTCCTTTGGTAAAAGCTAAGTTATTGGTACCATCACAGTTTGCTAATAGCTTAACCGCAAATAGAAACAAGGAAGCAATCATAGCAACTGGTGCTCATATGCACATTCCAGTAGGCGAGCAGATTTTAGAGAGGATCTCAGAAAATGAAGTAGTGATTGAGGTAAGTGTGTGTTTTATTGTAACCACTGTAAGATGCGTGTTTTCTTGTAATCACTGTAAAATTATTTTCCCTTAGAGATTGAGCAATTAACCGAAATTTGCACCTTTTTTGATTCTCTGACTGTATATAAATTAAGGAAGAGTATAGTCACGTACAGAAGACCTTGACTCAAGTTTCTTCTAAATTACGGGAAAACCTATTGCCAAAGAAGGTCCTCGGAGAAATGAGAGCTAGAGAGATACTAATCCATATGAAAATGAAGGAACAAGCCATATACATAATCTGCAACCATCACAACAAGTAAGTGTGTTATTTTACATAGCTAAACTAAAGTGTTTAATTGCTTCCATCTAATTCAACAAAAACGCAGAACGCAAGCAGAGGTGGTTCTCTCTCGGTATCAGATGGTGAACAAGACTAGAAGATGGTCAGAAGTGGTGCAGAAGTAATGAAACCAGTGGATTCTTTAAAGCAAACTAAGGTCCTTAAAGTTGTGGATGACTTGACACAGGGAATGAAACAGCTTCAAGTTTCTAGCAATGGAGATGTCTATTTTTCAGAACCACGGTCTTTTTTTTTTTTTTTGCCAAGAACAGTGGATCCATTTTGTTAACAATATTCTCAGTCACTAAAACAGAGTTGTTTTTTGTTTTGGTAAATGTGTATCTTTGAGAAAACTTACCTTGGAGTTAGTAGTCGAAAGCTATTAACATTGTCAGACATCTAGTGAATCAAGCTTGCCTTGATTGAGTCTGAGACTTGATGATAAGCTGGTGTTGGTGCATTCAGCAAATGTTATATGCTGCATCCAAATGTTGTTACTCAATTTGAGATCATGCTGTTGAGATTATAAATTTATAATGTTACAGAGTTCCAAGTAATGTTATACGTTGCATCCAAATGTTGTTATACAGAGATTTAGAAACATTACCAGAATTAATTATGGTTAATGTTGCCTCCAGTGCTTATATAACATGGAGAGCCATGGAGAGCCACAAGCTGTAGAGAGCATATGCCCTGACTGTGAATTACACAAACCAAAAAAACTTATTTAGCATTTGATTGTTTCAAACCCAAAATATTTAGTTTTTATATGATTAGAATTGGAAAGTGTTTGATCCAACAATAATACGCCCATATCAAGAATGACTATCGATTCTTTAATCCATTGGGCCGATTATATGGACTGATTTTGGAGGGCAGAGATCAATTGGGTCACAAAAAAAAGTGACAGAGCACTTGTTGCAGTGTTTTCTACACATTAGTGATCTAACTTCTAAATTCTAATGGTTGCTTGTGTGGACACCAAAAAAAACCCTAATAACGAGCCCAAGGCGCCAAATCCCTCTTTTTCGTAGATCTGTGAAAAGGGCTGATTTCCTCGACTCTCGAGTGTGCTTCGGCTTTTGTATCGGGTTTTCCTTTTTTAACTACTTTGCCCCATTGTTTGGGTGGAGAAGTATAATGACAGGCAGCAAAGCCACTGCTTCAACAAAGGCTACGAAAAAAACATTCGATCCATTTTTAGCACGAGAGTGTAGACACATAACTGGATCTTTAGGATAGAATTTTTTTCCTAAAACCCTAATCCCTTTATATATTGGATATATTACGTTAGAACATGGTTGAAATATATTGTTAACACACAAATTGACAAAATATGGTTGAATTAATATTTTTTGGTGTTCATAACAACTGAGTTAGCAATACGACAATGATATATATTACCAATGAAATCCGCAGCAGTAACAACAGTTCCCGGCCCCCTCCACTTCCTCCTACAGATTCTTGATGGTGCTTCAATGACCGTCCATACACATGTGTAAATAATAGACCTTAAATCAATTCATTTAGTGTTAATTAGGTGCGTGGTGGTACAAGTATGACACTGACAAGTGAACAACGAAAAGCATGCGGCGTTATTTGTTATTATATTTGTAACCCTTTTCACCCTCATCTAGAACTATATAGTACGAATACATGAGTGGAGTTGCAACCCGCATTTCTTACTTGTTCTCAGTTGTCTTGTCAATTTGGGTGGTCATTTAGTTTTTTATAATAACTAAAACGTTTTTTGATCAAAAAAATAAAAAAATAATAACTACAACGTTTATTGGTTGTCATTTGATGAATCATCAAGTCAACCATATTTTGTGTTTGGGTGGAATAGCAGCACTGGGGGGAGTCTATTCAATTTTGATCACAGACACTTGACATTTTTTTTTTCCTATTTTGCGTAATAGTTCTTCTTTGAACATGTAAAATTTGAAAAAATAGTGTTTTTTTTTTTTTTAATTATGTATTTATCAATCAAACCCCATATATTAAGTTATCGGAGATGACTCTCTTCGAGAGAGAGCCAATTAGGTACCGACGAGCTTACATGGGAAAAACAGAAACCTCGTGCTCTTGCACATTTCGCAAGTTTATCGGCACGGATATTATCCTCTCGGGAAATATATCTAATACTAAAATTAGCAAATCTATCTCTGAAATGAGTAAAATCCTTCAATTCTGATGAAAAGCTCGGCAAATCCTCGATATTAGACGTCATCCTTAGGAGGTCTGAACAATCCGTAGCAAAAAGAGCTTTATCCAAGTCCAACGCTAATAAGCACTCCATAGCCCAAATAAGGGTATCTAACTCTGCATGTAATGGGGATAAGCTTCTGCGCGATCCTTTTAGCCCCATGTGCAGGATTCTATCACCGATAGAC
>NC_025700.1:29078304-29093353 GCF_000633955.1 Camelina sativa | reverse complement strand
TTAGCATTTGATTGTTTCAAACCCAAAATATTTAGTTTTTATATGATTAGAATTGGAAAGTGTTTGATCCAACAATAATACGCCCATATCAAGAATGACTATCGATTCTTTAATCCATTGGGCCGATTATATGGACTGATTTTGGAGGGCAGAGATCAATTGGGTCACAAAAAAAAGTGACAGAGCACTTGTTGCAGTGTTTTCTACACATTAGTGATCTAACTTCTAAATTCTAATGGTTGCTTGTGTGGACACCAAAAAAAACCCTAATAACGAGCCCAAGGCGCCAAATCCCTCTTTTTCGTAGATCTGTGAAAAGGGCTGATTTCCTCGACTCTCGAGTGTGCTTCGGCTTTTGTATCGGGTTTTCCTTTTTTAACTACTTTGCCCCATTGTTTGGGTGGAGAAGTATAATGACAGGCAGCAAAGCCACTGCTTCAACAAAGGCTACGAAAAAAACATTCGATCCATTTTTAGCACGAGAGTGTAGACACATAACTGGATCTTTAGGATAGAATTTTTTTCCTAAAACCCTAATCCCTTTATATATTGGATATATTACGTTAGAACATGGTTGAAATATATTGTTAACACACAAATTGACAAAATATGGTTGAATTAATATTTTTTGGTGTTCATAACAACTGAGTTAGCAATACGACAATGATATATATTACCAATGAAATCCGCAGCAGTAACAACAGTTCCCGGCCCCCTCCACTTCCTCCTACAGATTCTTGATGGTGCTTCAATGACCGTCCATACACATGTGTAAATAATAGACCTTAAATCAATTCATTTAGTGTTAATTAGGTGCGTGGTGGTACAAGTATGACACTGACAAGTGAACAACGAAAAGCATGCGGCGTTATTTGTTATTATATTTGTAACCCTTTTCACCCTCATCTAGAACTATATAGTACGAATACATGAGTGGAGTTGCAACCCGCATTTCTTACTTGTTCTCAGTTGTCTTGTCAATTTGGGTGGTCATTTAGTTTTTTATAATAACTAAAACGTTTTTTGATCAAAAAAATAAAAAAATAATAACTACAACGTTTATTGGTTGTCATTTGATGAATCATCAAGTCAACCATATTTTGTGTTTGGGTGGAATAGCAGCACTGGGGGGAGTCTATTCAATTTTGATCACAGACACTTGACATTTTTTTTTTCCTATTTTGCGTAATAGTTCTTCTTTGAACATGTAAAATTTGAAAAAATAGTGTTTTTTTTTTTTTTAATTATGTATTTATCAATCAAACCCCATATATTAAGTTATCGGAGATGACTCTCTTCGAGAGAGAGCCAATTAGGTACCGACGAGCTTACATGGGAAAAACAGAAACCTCGTGCTCTTGCACATTTCGCAAGTTTATCGGCACGGATATTATCCTTTCGGGAAATATATCTAATACTAAAATTAGCAAATCTATCTCTGAAATGAGTAAAATCCTTCAATTCTGATGAAAAGCTCGGCAAATCCTCGATATTAGACGTCATCCTTAGGAGGTCTGAACAATCCGTAGCAAAAAGAGCTTTATCCAAGTCCAACGCTAATAAGCACTCCATAGCCCAAATAAGGGTATCTAACTCTGCATGTAATGGGGATAAGCTTCTGCGCGATCCTTTTAGCCCCATGTGCAGGATTCTATCACCGATAGACACAATCCAGCCATGCCCACTCCTATCCACCTCTGTATGCCAAGATCCATCTATAAAGCATACAAGAGATTCTTGAGGAATTGGGATCGACGGTATGCATTCTACTTCTACCGCTGGTGCTAAGTCTCTGTTATTTGCTCTTCTCCAAACTTCTTCTTCTTGGATAGCTTTCTCCAGTGTATCTTACGGAGATTCAGAGATATTTTCAAACACTTTCTTATTTCTTGTCTTCTAAATGTACCACATCATTCATNGGAAATATATCTAATACTAAAATTAGCAAATCTATCTCTGAAATGAGTAAAATCCTTCAATTCTGATGAAAAGCTCGGCAAATCCTCGATATTAGACGTCATCCTTAGGAGGTCTGAACAATCCGTAGCAAAAAGAGCTTTATCCAAGTCCAACGCTAATAAGCACTCCATAGCCCAAATAAGGGTATCTAACTCTGCATGTAATGGGGATAAGCTTCTGCGCGATCCTTTTAGCCCCATGTGCAGGATTCTATCACCGATAGACACAATCCAGCCATGCCCACTCCTATCCACCTCTGTATGCCAAGATCCATCTATAAAGCATACAAGAGATTCTTGAGGAATTGGGATCGACGGTATGCATTCTACTTCTACCGCTGGTGCTAAGTCTCTGTTATTTGCTCTTCTCCAAACTTCTTCTTCTTGGATAGCTTTCTCCAGTGTATCTTACGGAGATTCAGAGATATTTTCAAACACTTTCTTATTTCTTGTCTTCTAAATGTACCACATCATTCATGGGAACGTCCTCAAGTTTTGATCAGTTGCACCAGAGTCTCTACCACGCCCATATAGAAAATCGAGGTTGCTATATAGAGAAGATGAAGGGAACACCATAGGATGGGAAGGGATTGTCGATAAAGCCCATACTTGATGTGCTGGGGGCATTCAAATAGCATATGGTTTATAGTTTCCTCCTCCGCTCCACATCTAGGACAATCTTTTTCTCTACCAATATGGCGATAATGCAGGCGCTGACATGTTGCCAAGCACCCAGTCACACATTGCCACACAAAATGCTTAAGTTTCCGTGATGTTTTTAACTTCCATGCTTGCGCCTTAAGTGTCGAAACACTAGGTCCTTGAANATCCTTAGGAGGTCTGAACAATCCGTAGCAAAAAGAGCTTTATCCAAGTCCAACGCTAATAAGCACTCCATAGCCCAAATAAGGGTATCTAACTCTGCATGTAATGGGGATAAGCTTCTGCGCGATCCTTTTAGCCCCATGTGCAGGATTCTATCACCGATAGACACAATCCAGCCATGCCCACTCCTATCCACCTCTGTATGCCAAGATCCATCTATAAAGCATACAAGAGATTCTTGAGGAATTGGGATCGACGGTATGCATTCTACTTCTACCGCTGGTGCTAAGTCTCTGTTATTTGCTCTTCTCCAAACTTCTTCTTCTTGGATAGCTTTCTCCAGTGTATCTTACGGAGATTCAGAGATATTTTCAAACACTTTCTTATTTCTTGTCTTCTAAATGTACCACATCATTCATGGGAACGTCCTCAAGTTTTGATCAGTTGCACCAGAGTCTCTACCACGCCCATATAGAAAATCGAGGTTGCTATATAGAGAAGATGAAGGGAACACCATAGGATGGGAAGGGATTGTCGATAAAGCCCATACTTGATGTGCTGGGGGCATTCAAATAGCATATGGTTTATAGTTTCCTCCTCCGCTCCACATCTAGGACAATCTTTTTCTCTACCAATATGGCGATAATGCAGGCGCTGACATGTTGCCAAGCACCCAGTCACACATTGCCACACAAAATGCTTAAGTTTCCGTGATGTTTTTAACTTCCATGCTTGCGCCTTAAGTGTCGAAACACTAGGTCCTTGAAAAGGGAGGTCGCAAGCAGGGCGAGAGATAGCTCTCGCGGTTTCGTATCCAGATTTGACGGTATAATTTCCAGACTTTGTCAAAGTCCAAGAATAGCCGTCCCTCGAGGCATTCAAGCTCGGTTTAATCCCCAAAATAAGGGTAATTTCTTTCGGGGGGAGGAGTTCCCGAAGACGTTCAATTTTCCACTTTTTTGTGTTAAAATCTATCAAGGTGTTAACACAAATCAAAGGATTTCTCTCATTAGTTAAACCTTGGGGTGGCCGTGTTGGCGTATCCGGGATCCATGGTTCAGTCCAGATGCACGTGTTAAAACCCGAGCTTATGGTCTTACGAATTCCGTACGAAAGAACATGCTTTGCTGCCAACATGCTCCTCCAGCCATAAGAAGGTCGATTTAATACTTGTGTCTCTAATGGACTACAGTATCGAAAGTATCTCCCTTTTAGAACTCGGCTAAGAAGGGAATCTGGATATCTCAACAATTTCCATAGTTGCTTTGCCAAAAGGGCAAGATTAAATTCTTCTAGTATTCTAAAGCCTAGCCCACCTTCCGAAAGTTGAGTACACATTTGCTCCCATGATATCCAGTGTAGTCCTTTACTATCTGCTTTATTGCTCCACTAGAAATTGGCTATCGCGCTAGTTAATTTTGAGCCTAAAGCTTTTCGTAAGAGAAAACACGACATTACGTATGTCGGAATTGCTTGCGCCACTGATTTGATCATGACTTCCTTGCCTCCCTTGGATAGAGATTTCGAAGTCCATAAGTTTACCTTCTTATGAAGTCTATCCCTCACGAATGCAAAGACTTGTGCCTTTGACCCATGAATCTTCTCAGGAAGACCAAAGTATGTACCCATGCCTCCTTCTTGTGATATCCCAACAATAGATTTGATCTCTTGACGTATATGGGACGGGACCTCGGTTCCAAACATGATGGAAGATTTGGAGAAGTTAATTTCTTGACCAGACACCTCGCCATAAAAGCGGATTATATCGATAATTTCCTTGCATTGTTGAGGATCGGCTCTACAGAAGAATAAACTGTCGTCTGCAAAAAGTAAGTGGGAAACACGGGGGCTTGCGTTCGAAATACGTAAACCCTGGATCTTTCCCTCTCTTTCTGCGTTCCTAATCTGAGCAATTAAGGCTTCTATACAAAGTATAAATAGGTATGGAGAAATTGGGTCCCCTTGACGAATCCTACATGTTGGCCTAATTCGTCCCTTGGGATCTCCATTGATCAAAATTCGGTAGGAGACGGAAGTAATGCATTACATTATCCAGCTCACCCATTTTTGATCAAATCCCATTTTTTCCATCAAAGCTCTTAAGAAATTCCATTCCACCCTATCATAAGCTTTACTCATGTCCGTCTTTATTGCCATAAATTTTTTCCGGTTGGCCTGATTGGAACGGAGGGCATGGAAGTTTTCTTGAGCAATAAGAATATTATCTATGATTAATCTTCCTCACACAAAGGCAGATTGGGTTTCAGATATAAGTTTTGGCAAGAACTTCTTGAGACGTAAGCTCAGAATTTTTGATATCACCTTATAGCTCACGTTACACAGACTAATAGGGCGAAATCTTGACATTTCCCGAGGTCGTTCTCCTTTTGGAATTAGACATATATTTGTCTCATTTAGCTTGCCATCAAAAATTCCTGAGCTAAAGAAATTCTTCACCATCTTAGTGAGATCGTCTTTTATGATTTCCCAAAATTTTTGGAAGAACAAAGCAGTCATCCCATCCGGTCCTGGAGCCTTTCCCGGATTCAGGGAGAACAAAACTCGTTTGACCTCCTCTTCTGAGATTTCTTTCGTGAGATGCTCATTCATAAAAGGTGTGACCAATGTTGGTACATCCTTAATGGCCGATGTAGGGTCACTCGCACTCGAGGATGAAAAGAGATTGCTAAAGTACTCCACCGCAACTTTTTCTATTCCTTCCTCTGTATCAACCCAGACTCCAAGTTGATTGAGGATGCCAGTTATCTTATTTCTTGCCCTCCTTTGATTTGTGGAAACGTGAAAAAACTTTGTATTTTTATTTCCTTCTGCAAGCCAAAGTTCTCTGCTCTTTTGGTGCCAGTATGCTTCCTCTTCCCTATAAGCTTCGCAAAGCCGCCATTTTAGGTTAAGGAGAGTTTCTGACGATGCTTGATCATCTCCGTTGGTCTCATCAATTTTTTCTTGGAGATCTTTAATCAACTTTTCCAAGTTTGTTTGATTATTTTTCTTCCAAATGGAGATAGCTCGTTTGCAATTTTGGATTTTTTTCATGATGGTTCTTTCGACGGAGATGTCGTCAACTCCTCATCCATCTAGCACCGCCTCTTTGAGACCTGGCTTATCAATCCACCTCTTATCAAACATAAACCTTCTCAAAAACTTTTTTGGACGTGTTAGAATTGATGCGAGGAGGGGAAGATGGTCCGAACCCCACATCTTCAAATACTCCACATTAGTGTGGGAAAAAACATTGTGTCATTCTTCATTTCCCATGGCTCTATCCAATCGACAACGAATCTTACCATTTGACCGTTGACCAATCCATGAAAATTGATTACCCTGGTAGGGAAAATCAATTAAACCACATGAATCAATCATAGCACGGAAATGTAGAAAGGAGGCTTCCGATCTTTTTTTCCTCCCCTTTTCTCGTGATTCCCAGTTATTTCATTGAAATCACCAATAATAAACCACGGCTCTGATCGGGTCACTCCAATCCGCATTAATCTTTCCCACACATAGTCGCGGTTTGCAGGAACGGGGTCACCGTAAATAAATGTCATATAGACTCGATTTCCATTGATAATAGTTTCGATATCAATTAACCGGTCATCTAGTAACAAGAACTTAATCGGAAACTCATTCGAATAAAATAAGGCTAAACCGCCACTAGTACCCTCAGGCTCAACGGTTCAAAGATTGTCGAATCCTAGTTCCACTCGCACATCTTGCAGATAAGACTTGTCATTCTTGGTTTCAGACAGAAACAAAAAATCTGGTGAATACATTCGACACATCTCACGCAGTCGACAGCGAGTCAATTTGGCTTCCGTCCCTTGACAATTCCATGCCAGAATCCTCATTTTTTATTTCTAGAGGGAGAATAAAACCCCACCGTACTACCATTTGAATAAGTTTTTGATATACTCTTCATGTCGAAGGAGAATGCAACAAAAATAAGGTTGGGATTTTAGAAAAGAGCCTAATGTAATGGAATGTATAAGTGAATTGAAATTCAAATCCATTAGATACATTTTGGCCCAAACCCAAGCCCACAAATATCTAGGGTTTGTGGCTGTTAATTTTGAGAACCTTCTCGAGACGTCATTGTCGTCATCGGATATGGTGGCACGGCAGTTGCCGGAAAAGGCGCAACAGGCGGCGGACATCAACCGTCGTTGTTTTTTAGAGATGGGGTATTGGTGAAACGTTTCCAAGAAACTTTCTTCCACCATTGAATTCGAGAAGGAGAACATCAGACCTTTATAATTAGAGTCACTAACGGGGGTCGGAGTAGCTTCATATCTGTGTTGGAAGCGCCAATACGTCGGAACCACTCAAGAACATGGCCGGCTGCCTCCAGATCTGTCTTCTCCAAGTGGTCACCATGGTCAGAACAGGAATACAAGACCGATATTAGAATATCCAGCAGGGAAGAGAAGCAAGAGGGGAAGTCAAAGACCCGGCGTCGTCGTGCCGAGCAATCAGAACTAAGATCCAGCGTCGGGATGCTTCTGTTCACCACGAAGAATGTGAATCTGAACAGCATTACACGCACCATCGAGATGGAGTGACCATGGCTTTGTGTCATCCGTGGGGAGATGTTCAAAATCTGCCATGAAAACAGAGAATTGGTTCGGTCACCGAGATTGGTTTGAACTCCGACATGATAGAGGTAGATTTTTAACCAAGAACGACCGCACACAGCAGGAAGTAAGTGCCCAAAATCAATAGACTCATCATTAGATCCCAGATCTAGAGTTGCAATCGAAGGCATCAGATGTCGAAAAGCTGTCAATAAACTTAGCATAAAGCTAGAAAATAAAAAATCTCTGCTAATTGCAGGAGCAGTTTCTGGGAATGGTTTAAGCTTTGATCAGATTATGGGATGTAAGAAAGAAAGTCTGGAGAAAAGAAAGGGATGGCTGAAGGAGATGGCTTCCATCGGGGAAGGAGAGCTCATCGCCGAGAGAGCTTCTTTTTCTCTCTGTCCACTCAATTGTGTTGTTTATATAAACTAATGTTGTAACAAAGTAGAGTTCAAGCTCAACATAAACTCTAGTTATTATTCTGGTTGTTCTAGTCCCCACATTGGATAGAAACGATTTGGATAATGACTTGTAGCAGCAGATGTAAAAACAAAACAAAAGAAAAAAAGGAAGGGAGGATGCGGCGACCACAGAATCGAAATGACAAAACAATCAAACACGTGGAGTGGAACGCGTGGACAGCCCAGTAAGAAAAGAAGAAGAACGCTTTGGTTTGGTCTGTTTTATCCACTTATAATGTAATAATAAAAGGGAGAGGAGGGGTGCGAGAGAAGAAGATTGCAATCGAACGGCGAAATAGGGCCTACCGTAATCCCAGATCCTAAATCCTTATCCTCTTGCCTCTCTTTTATTCTCTCCTTCTACTTTAATCTCTTCCTTCCTTCTTCTATGCGCTTGGTTAAATCTCTCCCAAGACCCAATCCTCGTCCAATCCCTGTGCTTTGACGCCTAATCAATCATCCGATTCCGTCGAGGGAGGGTTAAGATGGGATTGAGTACCTTGTTTTTTCCCGAGATTCACGCCCTCGGCTTCTCCTCTACTGACCTTTTCGTTTTTGCTGCACCACTTTGGATTGCTGTGGCTGCCGGGGTTTTGGTTGGTTGGTTTTGGAGGCCCAAGTGGGCTTATCTCTCCGGAGATGATTCTAAACTCTTGTCTGATTCACCTAAATTCTTCAACTTCACCTCCTTCAAGCTTCCCACTTCCATCCTCAAAACCCCCTCTCACGCTAAACCCAGGTGATTTTATTTGATTTGGTTTCACCCACTTTCACTTTCCATCTCTCTCTGTTAATGCTAATCCAATACATAACTCTGGCTTCTTTCTTCTTCTTTTTTTTTGGGTGTAGCCTTTCTTCTCCCCAGGCTGCTGAGAAAGAGAAATCTGGGTTTGTTACGGACGATGATTTTAGGCATCTATGGAAGTTGGTTGAGGTCAAAGATGGCGGTCCTTCTTGGATTCAAATGATGGACCGATCAACCCCAACCTTCTCATATCAAGCTTGGAGGCGAGATCCTGAGGTACCCTCCTTTTTAAGTTATTAATCTTTTATTATTATTATTACTCTCTTTCGCCTACCTTTTGCTTTTTANGAGTACCTTGTTTTTTCCCGAGATTCACGCCCTCGGCTTCTCCTCTACTGACCTTTTCGTTTTTGCTGCACCACTTTGGATTGCTGTGGCTGCCGGGGTTTTGGTTGGTTGGTTTTGGAGGCCCAAGTGGGCTTATCTCTCCGGAGATGATTCTAAACTCTTGTCCGATTCACCTAAATTCTTCAACTTCACCTCCTTCAAGCTTCCCACTTCCATCCTCAAAACCCCCTCTCACGCTAAACCCAGGTGATTTTATTTGATTTGGTTTCACCCACTTTCACTTTCCATCTCTCTCTGTTAATGCTAATCCAATACATAACTCTGGCTTCTTTCTTCTTCTTTTTTTTTGGGTGTAGCCTTTCTTCTCCCCAGGCTGCTGAGAAAGAGAAATCTGGGTTTGTTACGGACGATGATTTTAGGCATCTATGGAAGTTGGTTGAGGTCAAAGATGGCGGTCCTTCTTGGATTCAAATGATGGACCGATCAACCCCAACCTTCTCATATCAAGCTTGGAGGCGAGATCCTGAGGTACCCTCCTTTTTAAGTTATTAATCTTTTATTATTATTATTACTCTCTTTCGCCTACCTTTTGCTTTTTACAACAATACCTTAATCATTTTGTATGATATGATTCTAGAATGGGCCTCCCCAGTACCGTAGCAGAACAGTGTTTGAGGATGCCACTCCTGAGATGGTCAGGGACTTCTTTTGGGATGATGAGTTCCGTTCCAAGTGGGATGATATGCTTTTGTATTCTTCTACTCTCGAGCGTTGCAAGGACACGGGCACTATGGTTGTGCAATGGGTGCGGAAGGTGGGCACTTTGTTTCTTACTTTTAACAGCTTTTGCTTCTTCTCCCATCTCTTCTCACTCACAACTTCCGCTTCAGTTTCCCTTCTTTTGTAGCGACAGGGAGTATATTATAGGCCGTCGAATATGGGATGCTGGCCGAGTGTTTTACTGCATTACCAAGGTATTCCATTCTTTCGCTGCTAGTTTAGTAACCAAGCCTATTTCAAACTTACCCTAGTGGAGCTATTATATCTTTTGGATTTCGTTGTTGTATATTGTTTTTGATTTACTCTTTTTTTTTTTTTTCATGCGTCTAACTATAGTAAGTATATTCTCTTGTATTTTGTATCAGGGAGTACAATACCCGTCTGTACCAAGACAAAACAAGCCAAGGCGAGTTGATTTATACTATTCAAGCTGGTGCATCCGTGCAGGTACTACTACCATTGTGATGCACTCAAGCAAGTTGTCTCTGTTTTTCGACAGTGTTGTTAGTTTCTGAGATTGACTGATATATATTATCATGGTGTAGTTGAATCGAAAAGAGGCGATGGTGAGATGACATCGTGTGAGGTACTACTATTTCACCATGAAGATATGGGAATACCGTGGGAGATTGCTAAGCTCGGGGTGAGACAGGGGATGTGGGGTGCGGTGAAGAAAATTGAACCAGGCTTGCGCGCATATCAGAGGGCAAAAGCAGCAGGAGCAGGTTTGTCACCAAGCGCATCAATGGCTCAAATCAACACCAAAGTGAGTGCGGAGGAGTTCATGAATGAGAGGGATTCGATAGTAGAGGTTACAGGAGAGAAGCCAACGGGGAAAAACATACCAAAGATACTGGTGGTGGGAGGGGCGATTGCGCTTGCATGTACACTGGACAAAGGGCTGTTGACAAAGGCGGTGATATTCGGAGTAGCCAGAAGATTTGCAAGAATGGGAAAAAGGATGTAGGAGAGAGTGTACATGTAAGTAGATAGAGAGAGAGCTCATGAGGGAATGGGAAAGGTAAAAGGGTATCTCCTTTGGCCATTTGAATAGAGAAATGCTCTCTCTCTCTATTAAAAAGTCTTTGTCTTGGTGGATGTATCAATCTTGTTTGTAACAGCAAAGGGAAAAAGAAGCGAGAGTTATTCTTTCAGTTTTGAATTTCTGAGAGCGCGTACGGATAAATTCCACGCTGCGTTAATAAACGAAACATATCAATCTATTATTGTCCAAGTTTTCTAGTGGAGTGAGATGATGTAGGCTGTGTGTGAAAGAAGAACTTTCTTCACGTCTTGAGTTTCTTTGCTTTACTTCTACCGTCTTAACTCCTGATTACTCTCATTATTTTCAGTTAAGGTAAAGATTTGCATCTATCCCCACTTTCATGTTCAATCTCTATTGAATTTCCGTTTGATACAATCATGTGTTCGAGAATGGGACTGACTTATAGCAAGAGACTTATACAAGAAATCTGTTACTTTCCTCAATGTGACATGATTTTCTTATTGGTGGTCACATGAAAAAGGATGGAATGATGAATGCATGGATGGTGTTCAATTCAATTCAATTCAGTTTAGAGGCGGAGAAGGCAACGAAGAGCCTTGCCTTGGTTAAGCAGCTGGATGGCTTCGTTGATATCGTGGAAGGGAAGCTGGTGAGAGATGTAGAGATCGAGATTGACAAGACCTTGGAGGCACTGGGTGATGAAAAAGGGTAATTGGGTTTTGGGTTTGAAGCCTCCGAAAACAGAGGCGGTGATGGATCTGCCTTGGAAGAGCTCCATGGGATGGATAGGGAGAAGCTGTGGGCTTGCGTGAACACCCAGCAACACTGTCACTCCCATTCCTGAGTTTGTAGACAGAAAGGCCTCTCGAAGTGCTTCTATGCTTCCCGCACACTCGAAACTGTACTCCACTCCTCCCTCTGTTATCTCCCTTACTCTCTCATGAACTGCCTTGTCACTCTCCTTTGGATTTATGAATTCACTGATCCCTGCTTCTCTGCCTGTTCATCCATCCAGCACACTTAGCTACCTAATTTAGGAACAATTTTCTTCTCTCAGTCTCATGCATACGCTATTATGATTTATACCTACCTAGTTGGAACTTGTCAGGGTTGACGTCGATCCCAATGACTTTAGAGGCTCCCCTGGCTCTTGCACCTTCAGCCACCTTTCTCAAAATTAACACGGCATTAAGAGTGAGTCCCCCCAATTAGTATGGATTGCATGATGATACATAAAACAAAGAGGAAAAACTTACGGCAAGTCCAACAGCGCCCAGTCCAAAAATAGCGACGGTGGAGCTAGGTTGAATATTAGCCACATTCCACGCCGCACCCACTCCTTCAACCCATAAAAACACATATCTCTTTCATTAAATAAGCAACTACATGTCAACATTCATATCTATACAGTGAGTGAGATGGATGCAATTAATTTTACCAGTGGAGACACCGCAACTGAGGAGGCTTATCTTCTCCAGAGGAAACAGAGGGTCCACCTTGAGCACGCAAGCCGAGTCTATGACCGTGTACTCAGAGAAGGTGGATGTGTTGAGGAAATGGAAGATGGGTTTGTTGTCTTTGCTGGTGAAGAATCTGGTCTTGCCATCGCTTACCATCACCTTCTTCATCGGATCCACTCGGAATCTCTCACACAGATTGGCTCCGTCTCGCTTGCAGACTCTGCACTCTCCGCACTCTCCTGTGAAAATAGGGAGCACATGATCACCTGCCTTCATCTCTTCCACCCCTTCCCCTACGCTCTCCACTATCCTGCAATTAAGGTTTCCATCCAAACAACATAATGTCCATTTATTTCTAAATCGATCGACTAAAAGTGTTTTTTAAAAAAAAAATGATCCATCAGGTTTATTTGACTTACCCTGCCGCCTCATGGCCAAGGATTCGAGGGTATGCTTGTTGAGCCTCGTTCTGACCAAAAGATAAGAGATTCATTAGAAGAAGAACTAGTAATTGAAAGGGCTAGCTACTCGAAGAAGAAGAAAATATATGAAGAGTACCTCGCCTTTCCATGCGCTAAGATCGGTGTGACAGATGGAAGTGAAGAGGATTCGAAGTCTCACTTCCAGTCTCTGAGGAGGATCCACTTTTACATCTTCCATCACTAGAGCTTCTCCAGCTCCCCATGCCACAGCAGCTGTTCATTCATTCACACTCATAAATCATATCTTAACTTTTTTTTGGGAACGAATATTCAGCCAATATTTGTCTAACTTACCTCTACACATACATACAAAGATTTTTATATACAAAAATTACCTTTGCAAGTGATTACTTTGCCTTGTGTTTCCATCCGCGCAAGCCTCTCCTGAGTCCTGATGACTTTATTATTGGCTCTGAAAGTTGAAACAGGGTAGTGAGCTGGAGAATGTCTGCTCATATATATATATACATATTTATTTAAGTTCATTAACAAAAAATTAATAGTAAAAGAAAAAACTTTTTTAATTAACAAATGTTTCTTTATATATGATTAAGTACTTCTTAATTAATAAATAAATAAATAGAAGAATTATGAATTTTCAACTCTACTAATTGACAATAGTAGAGAGTTTCTTCTTCTTTTCTTTTCTTTTTTGGACAAAGTAGAGAAGTTCATGTATGAATATATATATATATATATGTATAACTATTTGAAATCAACTTATTTTCTTCTCTTTTTTTTTTATTAGAAAATATCAACTTCATTTTTAATATGATATATTTTATCTTGCCATTCCAAATGGTGATTCTTTTGGTTCATTCATCTCGAACGGAATTTTACTTTCTTTTAGTTATACACTTCTATGTTTAAATACTGTGTATAACTTATTCTGTCAGTTCAAAATCAATTAATAATGAGCTGAAAAAAAACATTATTCATATTCTTCTATAAATCGTCTCTATTTTTATGTGATATTTCACAGTATATATATGCATCTATCATATTCGATATATACACGAACACACGCACAAAAGTTAAGTGAATAGGTAAGACTAGTAAGCCATACCAACGGCAACGTATGAACCAGTTAATGTACAGGGTAAGGCAATTTTTATTTCTTTTTATCTACAGGGTGTGTAATAATAGTCCCTTAAATCAATATAAAACCGAATTCTTTTGCAAAAAAAAGTTAATGTACAGGGTAATCTTAAACGCGGAGCTTCAAGGTTATAAGGTTCGATCAGTTTAGGCAACAGGGAAGAGAATAGATTAACATACTTTGGTAATTAAAAAAAAACATGGATCTAACACGTAACACCTTCAATTTTCTTGACAACTGACAAACAAATTAAAATAAGAGATCTACATTATCATAAAAAACAAAAAAAAGGATATGGTCCTGCATGGGGTCACTAAATGTGTTCTCCGGGCTGACAAGGTCCATGTTCCGTTTCAACTTACGTAATAAGTTGATCCCTCGCCCCTCTATTGCTCATTTAATTTCGTCTACTTGTCTGTGGGCTATGGTCTATGGAATGTCCCATCTATTCAATGCTCATGTTTTCATCTGTCTGCTCAATTCGGTAACAGAGATAACATTGAAAAACTCAGACAAGAACTTGTAATTTAGTAGTACTTTGAATTAGTGTCATCAATGTTATGTTACGCGGATTTAAACTTGCGTATTGCAATTTGCATACATAACAAAAAAAAAAAAAAAAAAAAAAAAAAAAAAAAAAAAAAAAAAACAATTTGAAAGCTCAACATTTTCCAAATGTAACGTGAGAATAAGACCATCGGATTTGATCGTCATATTCAAGTGTGGTTGGCTGTGAAGTGATTGTTGCGGTATGCTCCCATTCGCTCCATAATAGAGAAAAGATCACAACTTACGAATGTGGGCTGCCCACAAGGCTCCATAATTGACTATTGATGATGTATCGTTGAATTCCTCAGATAAGTGGATCATTTTGTACGTTCAGACTTTTCAAATAAGAATCTACGGTACTGACTATTGATGATGTCTCGTTGAATTCCTCAAATATACGCGAATGGGACGTTCATGTTCAATAACCATATATATAAAAGTAAGATTTTATTCTTTTTTTATTAAACCACTTCAACATCTATTTTGTTTATTTTAACATTTTTCTAATTTTATTTTATCATATTAACTATATAATTATGAATCAAAATCTATTAATTACTTCATTGTTTTCGTTACTAATGTCAACAGATATTTCGTTCAAAAAAAAAAATGTCAACAGATATCACATAATAACCTAAAATTATTGTATTTTAATAAAGAAACTTAAACAACAGTATAGTATGAATGTTTCTTGACCAAAATTATAACTCCCATAACTTGTGTAGTTTTTTTTTTTTTTTTTTT
>NC_025700.1:29074340-29078223 GCF_000633955.1 Camelina sativa | reverse complement strand
TTTTTTTTTTTTTTTTTTAACTTACACGATTAAAAAACATAGCACGTCCAAAACAAATTATCCTTTGGTTACATATGTCAACAGTTATTACTACTTATCAATTTAGATGCATGTTTTGAAATTTTTGATTGCTATGAAAAAGTTTCCAGATTTATCGATGAAGATTCAAAAGCTGATAATCGGGCATTCGTACAACAAACAAATCAAATTAAAAAGCTCTATACATATTTATATACTTTATATTGTATATGTCATATGCTATTGGGGTTTTAATTGATATATATCATAATTAAAACATATATGGTCCAGAACTCTTTTTTTTTTTTTATAAATCTAATGTTAAAATCTATTCATAAAAAAAATAAACTTTTTTATAATGCTAATGTAGACTGTTTATTGAACATTTGAATAAAGCCAACTCTAGTAAAATCTTGCTGCAAACCAAGCTTGAACACTAGGTCCTCCTCCATCCGCAATTTTTTTCAATCTATTGTGAACGTTTATGTCTATGAGTTTCACCAGCTTTTCCATCGTTGAAGGGTGTTCCCCATGGCGTCTATCATTTCTCTCCCGCCAAAGAAAGTGTATTTTGTTCTGAAAAGTGTAACCCAACAAAAATCTTTTTGTTGTATCCAAAGTATTTCCATCAATGAAAGACATGATCTCTTCCCAGTGTATGGTGAACTTGTCAGAGAGAAGCATGTGCACCAACGCCTTCCATACCTGCTGTGAAAAGGGGCATCGAAAGACTAAATGTTCTTTTGTCTCCATCAGATATTTAGAGAACACACAGTTTGTGTTAACTTAAGCGTTCTAGTTTTTCATTTTTTCCCCTGTTGCAAGTCTGTTTTTACCTCCAGCCATGTGACAAGGACATACTTAGGAGTTGCATGAGGGAACCATATCGCTCTATAGACTGTCATTGTTGGATGTGATTTTAAACTTTTAAAAATATAAAAATAATCACTTAATTATTAGTTAAAGAGTTATTTTCTTTATTTGTTTAGCCATAATCTAAAACATCCATATTTATTCTACACAATGTATGTTTGATTATGTTTTTACATATTCATGTATTCTTATATATATACATATTCCCTGTGTTTCGTTTTACTTGTCGTTTTAGAGTTAAAATTTTGTTTCATAATAGTTGTCGTTTTAGATTTTCAATGCAGATGTTTGGTAAAAATTCAAATTTTTATCCCAACTGTTTTAATATCTTGACCAATAGAAAACTTAGAAAATATATTTAAGAAGTGTAAAATCGAAAATTTAATTGTTTTCTTAATATTTATGTATAAAAATTTAAACAACAACTAATCTGAAACAGAGATTGTATTATATTATTAGTTTATTACATTTAAAAGAGATCTAGTAGATTCATATATTTTTATTATATGATTGACCATATATTTTAGCATACATTATTTTCATTTTTATAATAAAATTCTTCAAATTATATTAAATAATAAGTTCAAGCTCACACATAAAAAATATATAGTGTAAACATCAACACACAATAAATTAATTAATTTTACAATAATACAATAACCTGCATGTTGCAGGGCATTGCCTAGTGAAGTTCTTTGGTTCACCCCTATTCACCCCTCTTAGTTAGTCAATCAAAATACAACTATGTATATGCTATATTATATCATATTTAAAAATAAATAAAATTAAAATCATAAAAACAGAATAAATCGAAGAAACAAAATTTATCATATTTTTATTGAAGAAATTATAAGTCGGTTTGGGATAAAAAAAGGGGTTAGGATTCAGATTTTACAATTAAATATATATATATATATATATCGGTTTGTGTTTATTAAAAAATTGTTGGGGTTTAGAGTTTAGCTTTTACAATTAAACAAAATTATATGTCGGTTTGAATTCATAAAAGAATATTAGTGTTTAGATTTTACAATTAGATGAAATTATATGTCAGTTTGGGCTTATAAAAAGCTTAAAATTTAGATTTATAATTAAAAAGCTATAAATAATGTTAGGGTTAATAATTTTAAAATTCAGGTTAAATATTTTTTTTAGAAAAATATTTATTAATTTTAATTATTTTGTTTAGATAATATAATTTATTTTAGTTTATTTAATTAAATTACATGATAATTTTAATTGGCTAATTAAAAAAGACTGAATAAGAGAAGTTTGTCATTATATTAACTTTTATCGTAAAAATATATGGAGTTTTGTGTTTTGAGGTTAAACTAAAAAAATAGCTACTGGCGCCAAATTCGGACTTAGACTTCAAAATAAGATGAGAGAGAGATGGGGTTTTTCTTAAAGAAAAAGACACCGGTGTCCCGCAGAACCTTGCACTTTTTTTTCTTTCTTTCTTTCTCTTAGTGGACAAAAAGACTTTTCTTTTCTTTTGCAAATTATAGGATTCTATGGGATTGAAATGGACCCATTAAACTAAGCTCTTTCTTAAATTTTACTCATTCACTCTTCTCTTTTGGTCCAATATAATTTGATTCGACGTATTCTTTATAGCCCAAAAACTCCTTTTCTTTTTGGGTATCACAACTCTCTGCTTCTTCCATGGTTTTTTTATATAAGTAAGTTGGTTTTGTGGTCACTTGAAGTTAGCTTTACTAAATGTTCACCACCAAAGAACAAAAGAAATCAACACTACTGTATAGCTAGCATGTCTCCAAATCAGAAAAAGAAATAGAAAAGGTTCTTAAAAAAACTATAGGCTGAAATAAAATTACAAAAAAAACTATAGGCTGTATTAAAAATAAAAGAAATTTTCACAAATACTACCTAAAAATAATGCAAAGCAAAGAAGATTCCACCGCATTTTCCTTTGTTGTACGCGACTTTTGAGTTCACATAGTTTGAAGTTTGTGATAAAAAGCATTATAGGGGAAGCTCTGGCTCTCTCACCGTCACCGACCTTTATAATTAGACTATATATATAATATAGAGAGAGAGCATGAAGTAGGCTAGAAGGAGAACACAAACCAAGCATGGGAAACTGTTTATTCGGAGGGTTAGGCGACGAGGAAGACTTATTGATCAAAGTCATAAAATCAGACGGTGGAGTTCTTGAATTCTACTCCCCCGTCACGGCGGGCTCCGTCTCCCACGAATTCACAGACCATGCTCTTTTCTCGGCCCTTGATCTCCTCTGGAAACCCCTGCCTAACCACCACCTCCTTGTCCCCGGTCAGTCCTACTATCTCTTTCCCAATAATGTCTCCGAGGAGTTGAAGACTTTTGTGGGCAGCTGCCACGTGAGATCCAACAGCGAGTCCTTTTCAGCGACGATGACTCCTTACAGAATGTCTCTAGATTATAACCACAGGGTATTGAAGAGATCATGCACGGACGTCTTTTCAAGAAACAACTACACAAGGACCCGACAGAAGGAGAAGAGGACGAGGAGGAGGCGTACGAGCAGCAAAAGTGGAATATGGAAAGTGAAGCTGGTCATAAACACTGAAGAGCTGTTACAGATACTGTCTGAGGATGGTAGAATAAATGAGCTAATAGAGAGTGTGAGAGTCGTGGCCAAGGGTGAAAACGGCGTCACATCGAGCATCACAAGTGGTTCGTCTGAGAATGTCTTGTCGGTGGTACATACCTTAGATTTTGATTAATTCCCTATATCTGAATTCGTGGCAAACGATAGAACTAATGAAGTCTGTTATCTTGCTCCAGTCGATTGCGTCATTTAGAAACTATAGCTTCTTCTTCTTCTTTTTTATTCCAAAGACTCCATATATATTTTATATAAGTACTACGTGAGAAACTAATTGTTCCAAGTTAATTAAGATGCTCGAAGACATATTATATTCGATTTGACATGCATGTTGTAATTTTATCTGCCGATTGTCTATAACTAATTAAAGGAGCATGCATG
>NC_025700.1:29064486-29072997 GCF_000633955.1 Camelina sativa | reverse complement strand
TCATAACGTTTCCAGCTGGTCTTGCAGTCCATGGCATCTTCTTGTACGCTGGTACAGTGAGGATCTGGAGTGGGGACTCTGGCCATCATCGTTTCAGGACTGCTCTGCATCTTCATAGCCTTTTCCTTTTCTAGCTTTAGCTGTTATGATTATTATTAGATATTTAGATAGATAGAGGGAAAAAAAAATTAAGTATCGTTTATTTATCCCTGGAAAGTGTGTTGTAAAGCTGAAAGAGTGAGTTGAGGCATCACATGTTTATCAGCTTCAATCATTCTCCTCTTCAGGTCTTTCTCTCTCTCTCTCTCTCTACCTCAAAAGCTTGCTGCTATCGTTAGAGAGTAAGAAAAGTAGCAGAAACATATGAAACTAAAGATTGTTTGTTGGGTAATGTCTCTTAGAAGGGCCAACAACCTCCCAGTGCTTTCAATGAATCACCTCTCAATTTCTGTGTGTTTTCGTACACTTGGGGGTGTCAATTAAGTCAAAACATTAATGCCTCATCTGTTCCACCTCTCTTAAGTCTCCTAACTATATAGTATGTCTTTCCATAAAATATCAAAGGATTTTTTTTTATCTAAGCATTTATCTACTTTGTATATTCCCTTAAACCAACACTTCCAACCTAGTTAGTTGGAGTTGCAGGAAACGAAGTCAAATACAAGTAAACAAGTCTTTCAGTATGTGTATATATCAAAATAAAGCACCAAACCACATACTATTAATGAAAGCAAGTATCTAACAAGAAGTCATAAAAGCTAATTGCTTCTGAAGGTCCAGTCAACTCGTTATAATTCAAACTCATCTTCGAGCTTGGGGGCCTCAGCTGCAAAATATACTCCATTGTTTCTGATTGATCCTTTCGCCTGGAACCTTCTTCTTCCCACGTAAGTTGATCACTGTCCATTTAAGTAGATGGTTATCTGAGAATGAGATGTACAATATTATGCATTACATTATTCTAGCTGTTGTTAAGTCATTAAACAGTAACCTTAACAACTAACTGCAGGTAAATAAACATACCGGGTATATGGTAAAAGCCACAGTTACCTGTCATGGAACCTATTACTGCACCCTGAAAAGTAAGGAAACACTTCATAGTAAGCAACTCACACTATGAGAATAAGGAATACGTTAAGGGAGTAGAGTTTTCCAACGAACCTTAATTTGCATCTGGACAGCACATATATAGCTGTTACAATGTCCGTAAGATATGTCCAGTCAACAAAGAGACACGCCCCATATAAAGTAGGGAGAGAAGTGTGAGTGAATACGCAAGAAAGAAGAAGAATGAATATACAAAAAGAAGAAGCTCACCGAGATTATTATGAGAGAAAGTTCTGCGACATTATAATCAGAACCCTGCTCTCCATAAACGAACAGTCTCATCCACAGAGGATGACAGGAGATGCTGCAGTAAATGAAAAACGATAGATATAATACATATATAATCAAAGACAGTATAACGTAGGTTGAGTTTAGAAAGATATTTACCCTTTTTTTCTGACCAGGAAAGATCCAATAATTCACTTATATGCAGGGGGCTTATCTGATATACTGAAGATCTTCGAGGGGTAACACTCTAACACAACCCAAGTCGAGTCTTCATTTCTATTTTCTTATTGTTAATCTTTAGAAAACCAATCTGAGAATGTTGATTCATGCCAAAGTAGACACCAGAATCAACCTCGGCGACTTCATACTCTTGTCTGTTCTCTCTTCCTCGCTTATGCTCGAAATTCGAACAACTCAGTCGTCACCAGCGCTCTTCAATGTATATCCCATCAGGATATAACTTCATGTGCTGAAAAATCTTGGTCAATTCAATACACAGAGATGAGAGCTCTTTAAACTGTTTTTTGTATGTTTGCACTCGGGCAATTCTCTTCAACGGTGATCCCAGCGATTCTACAGTCTACAGACTCAAGGACATGTTCCAACACACCTAGCTTCTTTAACCAAGATTTATCCCCTTTCTTCAGATGATCATCAATCGACATAAATGAATGACCCTCAATTTCCCAACAGAAGTATCAGATAAAAAAAAATATTAGTAGTGTTGTTGACAAGATGGTCATAAATCCAGCAGAGTTGATCAAATGCAGGGTTGCCTTGAAGCAAAGGTATACATTACATACAAACTGCTCGGAACACTTGATATCAAAGATTCAAAGGTATAACCAACTTGGAGTGGAAACATAAAACAAAAAGAAGATGTATTAATCGTATACTTACACAACCCAACCAGAATAGAAACACAGATACTAACTTGTCTTCACAACTCTACACTGTAGACTTTTATATGTGTGTGTTTGGAAAAAGTATGTATATCTCTTGGAAATTGCACATCCCACAAAAGAAGTGGCTGCTGTGCCGATCCACTCATGCCTCTAGTTTAGGGCAGATTGGGGAGCTTGGATTGGACATAGAACCTGCAGGCAACATCAGCAGCACCAAGAATCAGTTTGTGTTTAAAACATTCTATACAATCTGAGAGCCTTGGTAACACCTACATATGTCTGCTAGACAAGGTTGTTTGGTGGCTGGATCCTCCTCAAAGGCCGGAGGCGCTTGCCCGTATATCATCTCGCAGCTCATGTCTTCAAAATCTATACAACGAATATGGGTTATGAAACTAAAAGAGATAAGGTAGAGTGAGGTAATTAGGATGGTGAAAAAAGAGATATAATGTACGTACTTGGGTTCATTGTGAGTGGGAGGCCAAACTCATTGGTGAAGAAATCTTGGGTTGGAATCTTGCACATATTAACACACATTCCTACACAACCACTGTTCTCCAGATACCTTCAAACAAGAGTAGGAGGAGCATACAAGTCTGTCACATGTTTTCTTGAGCAAGACAACTAGTAGTCTAGTAGACATTTTGAATTACCTGCATTTCTTTATACGAACTCCACTTCTCTGTTTCACCCCATTGACTTCCACTTCTATGACCTGTGCACAATCAGAAGTCAATCAAGAGCAGTAGTAAAAAATTCATTATTCAACTCAGACTGGAAGAGAGAGAGAGAGGTACCTGAGATGGACCAACCAACCAGTGGAAGAAAGGCACCGTAAGAGCCGCATTGAACTCTGCTGCCCACTTGGTTGGTGGGAACAACTTTCGGAACTGTTGAGGAGCACCAGGAGGCAGCATAGAGAGAAGAACCTCCCTCACGGCCTCTTGCTGCTGCACTCTGGACCGTCCCTGCATCACTCTCTTTGACACCTCCACGAAGCTCTCGTAATCGTACTCCCAGAACCCCTTCTCCTTCGTCTCCTTCTTCTTATTCTTCTTCGACCCGAACTTGTCCATCTTCCTCGCGAACAGACCCATGAACACTCTCTCCACCAGCCCATCGTCGTATCTAGTCTTCTGCCCTATCGGAGCTGGCTCTCCGCTCGGCTCGGCAATCCCGCATCGAACGCCACGTCGCCTAAACGTGAGATTGACAGCTTGCATACTAGCAATAGCCGCCGCCATGGATAAGAAGAAGATATCTCTCGCGCCGGCTCTTTGCTCGTCTTCCCTACCATCATCATCATCTCATTCTCATACAAACTCTGCTTTTACTGGCCACACAAACGTCACCCACACCTTACGACTTACAAGTGTCCACCACTTTCTTTGCCTCGCGTCGCGAGTTAATTCTTTACTTTCTTTTGTGGACTTATAATAAGCCCACATACAATACAATGGCCCTCAAGCTTTTAGCCCCTAAGAGCAAGGCCTGTGGGATGTCTTTTGGTTTTTTTAATAATAAAACAAAATAAAAATGAAATGTTTTAATTATAAAAATACACACATCTGTGTCTGCACCAATGAGTTTAGATACCTAGAGACACAGATGTGTCATTATTCTAGTGGTTACTCTTTATTTTGTTTTATTTTCTTTTTCTTTTCTTTCGGTTGCCTCACTCTCTCTCTCGATACCACTAAGTTGAATCGATTTATCCAAATCGACGAGATCAGAACAACACAAGTTTTGATCGGTTTCCAGATCAAATAGATCTCTCGTCGTCGTCTTCTTCTTCTTCGACCTATGGAGACTGTGCTCTGTTTTGGGTACTTCTCTTCTCTTTCTTCTTCTGTCTCTGTTTGTTTTTCTAGGATTCCGGATAGGTTTTTTTGTGCAGTTTATGCTGGTTTTGAATGAATTAGTGATATGCATATATTGGTAGTGATTTAGAAATATTTGGTTAAACGAGTTTTAGGTTGGTTTCATTGGATATGAATAACTATGGAAGATTTATCTTGAATAGCTCATTTGATTTGTGAATTCCACTAAATCTGGGCAATTGCAAATTCACAATTTGAAGTCGTTAGAGATTCAGAGTTGCAAAGGTTGTAACTTTTATGTATACATGGTGAAATTGATGGATTAGAGAAGAGATGCATCAGTCTATTGTACATTGGACTATTAGGATGAGTGATTTTAGGGTTCATTGGGGGTGAAAGTTGAAGTTTTTATATGTTCTGCTTAGAGAAGAGTCTCTAGATACAATCTTGTTCTGTTGGATGATAGTTTATAAGTAGAGGTGTGATTGGTTTTTTGGTCTTACTTGTGCGCAGACTCAGCTAGTCCTGCAGATGTTGGGCTTCAAGAGGAAGCTTGTGTTATCGTTCAGTTCATGTTACAGATAGGATTGTCATGTGCCTTCGATACTTTGAGCGGTCAAGCTTTTGGAGCTAAGCTATATCCGAAACTAGGTGCTCAGACTTACACAGACTCTTTGCTTACTCTGTTCTACAACCTCTCACTCGCTTCTTTCAAAGCCAGACTTTGATCTCACCTCTCCTCATCGATGATGTATCATAACTTCACTTTTTCTTTGTGCCTTTTTACACTTCTTCATGCATGCCTCCAAGCAGACAGAGTTGTAGAGGACGAGGTAAGAAGAAGAGAACTTGTTTTAGACATTAATGAATGAAGAGCATATACAGTAGTTAGCTTTAGTAGAATTATAGAATTTAGAACTCGATTCTGCATATTCAGTTTTCTCCGCAATTCAGTTTTCTCCGCAATTTCAAGAACTCGATTCTGTATTCTTAGATTGTGTTTTTGATAGGTTTAGGAGTTTTGTTTTTAAGCAAAGCTTTCTTGTCGTCTTCAAGAGTCTGAGATGAAGAAATCAGAACAAAACAGAGAATCAAAGAGAAGAGGAAAAGAAGATATGCATTGTGAAGAAACTAGTTTTTTGTTTCTAACTGTAAAAGCATTTTCACTCTGTGTGGTTCTGATCTAACTCTGTGTGGTTCTGTTATATGTGGTTGATGTTACAGGAATTTAACATTGAGAAGTTGCAGCTAGTTGAAGCAGAGAAGAAGAAGATTAAACAAGAGTATGAGAAGAAGGAAAAACAAGTCGATGTCAGAAAGAAGATGTGAGCTCTCATCAACATCTCTTTTGTTTGTACTGTGGTCTGAGAATTATGTGTTCCTCTTTTCTTACTTTAGATCTATCTTGGTTTCTTGCTTGCTCTGTAACAGTGATTACTCAATGCAACTGAATGCTTCATTTTTGTGTCTCACATGGTAAAGACACTCATAATTGAGGATGACTAATGGGAGGAGAAAAAATAAAAAGAAGTTAGTGAGAATCTAAAATTAAATTAGTATTATTTTTAATATTATTTAAAATTTAAGCATTCATATTAGTATTACCAATGGGAATGCCCTAAGAGCATATGCATTGGTAGAACAAGTCAAAGTTTCTCAGATATATTATTTTAATAGATTTTATATAATTTAATTTTTAATTTAAATTTAGAAAAAAAAAAGAAAAAAAAAAATAAAACTAATAGAATAATGATATGTATGAGATAAGTCTCTTAACCAAGTTTCTCATGGTTTCTGATATAAGAATCGTTTCTTTCTCTTCTCTCCAACTTTTTATTATTTTTATTTTTTATATTATCGAGAATCAGGTTAAGAAACTCACAATGCACATATTCTAACTAATTCACATATCTCATTAAAGTCTAAACCTAAACTAATATGGTTAATAAAAAATTAAAACCTCAAGCAAATACTATCGGATGTTTGTATAAATCAGTAACATCCAAAGTAAAGAAGAACGGAGATGTTTCTAATTCAAAAAACATCAACACGATTTATGATACTATTGGAATGAATACAGGCTAATCCGCTAATCATATGTTCTTCTCTCCGTCATCGGGTCTGAATTAATACTATTTTTGATTCATCTATAAATAAATTTATTATAGCTATCAAAATTGTATTATACATATATCGATTTAAATTTAAAATATAAGAAAACAAATAAGTAAGGAATAAGTACATAAAAACAAATAAAAAATAAAACAATGTAAGAAATATATTAAACTAAATAATAAAATATATAATAAAACAATGTAAGAAAATATATTAAACTAAATAATAAAATATGTTAATTGAGTTTTCAACCATTGTAAGAATATAAACAAAACAACAAAAATATTTAGAGTTTGAAATATGCTGAAAGATAATGTAAGAATAGTTATTTATAGCATAATTTATATATTTTCTTTGAGTTGTTAGAAGAAATTATAATTGTAACAACCCATGTTTTCTACACATTAGCCGCACCGTCAGTCTAGTCCTACTGCCAGTGCTAATTATATTGATTATGGTAAAGTTGTTGGGTTAAATTAGCAAGTAGGGGATAAATAATGGAGTAGAAGAGTGGAACACTGTTTTTTTTTTCTTTTTTTTTTGGACGAAAAGAGTGGAGCACTTTTCAAGTTTCAAAATACTATGTAGAACAATAAATTAAAGACACTCTCTACCAAACTCCATCAACTTCGCATTTAAGGCTTCTTTTAGTCTTTTGACTTTTTTACATCAACTACAATTTTTTAATTATTATTGTGAGTTACTCTTCAGTTTTGTCAGTCCAAACCACTTCTAACGCTACATGTTGGAATGGAGTGCAATTATAAAGTATGTCAGTCGTCGCTGACCCCTGCATTACAGTCGTGTTATTGCTTGTAAGTTGTAACTTTTTTTCTATTTTTTTTTGTGTTATTGCTTGTAACTTACAGTTGTAACTAATTCTCTTTCTTTACATTCAACATCTATTTCTGCTCTACCAAAACAACTCCCCGTTTAGTGGTTGAGTTTGAGGCTTTACACTAAATTCCTCTTGGCTAATTTCACTCAACTACCCTTTAACTTATGAACGATATCAGAATTCACTTGGCTATTAGTGAACCTTCCGTGCTTTGACCACCAAATGGTTAGGGTTTTCAAGAGAGAAAAAAAGCTATCCCTACACATGCCAATAAGTTTGCAATAAATATATAAACCAAAGACTTATAATATGAAAAACTGTAAGTAAGAAAATAGACGTAAAGGCTTGACATGAGGGACTACAAATCTGTCTCCGTCATTAACTTGTCGAATCTGTACTGTATCGGGATCTAGTTATAATCAAACCACTCGTTTGCTGAAGTATTTTTTTTTTCTTTTCTTGTTAAGGCTTTTAGGCTGTTTTAAAATTGTGTGACAAAAGACTTTTGACAACCTCTTAAACATATATAGCACAAGGCTTCGCGTTCCTTACCGAACTACTATATATCACTTTTTTCTCATGCACGCACTCGAATTTTCTACTTCATTAGTATTTTTGCCCCAGCAAATTATAGGGAGCGGTATAACTTTATATTGGGTAAGGACATGCATGCGATTAGCTGTTGCTTAAGACCACGCACACGTCCTTCGCATCATGAATATTATCAATATTTTATAGTCTAACTCTTTAACTTGGTTTTTCGAAAATGTGTATACATTATTATAGAAATTGTCTCTAAAAACAGGTCAACTAAGCTGTTTAGATGGGCTGTTGGGCATTTAGAGTGATGGCTATGAGTCTGAGTGGCCACATGCCATCATATCACCTGTCCAATCTTCTTTTTGCCTATCAACATTTACTGTTTACATCTCCCTAACATTACTTCAATTATTTGATGTATTAGTTTCAGTTTCATAACAATCCGATATATAATCATATAGATTTAGCTGCCCTCTTTTTAGGTTTAGACCCCAATAGGCTTCAATAGTAGCGAGATGTACACCGGAGTTTTCACATAAAACATTTTTACCTCTCAGCAACTATTTTTTACAAGTTGGAAATGTACATCAAAACATGAATTACAAGTTTCGAAATCAAATATATATAACATAAAACGTAAAGGTGTCGTCCTACATGCATGGTGACTTGATTGACTTTGTGTGTAAGTAGGCTACAATAGTAGCGTTCTGGATCATCACCGGACCAATCGACATCACATGTTCCTAAGTATTGATGTTTTGAAATTAAAAAGATAGTATTAAGGTATGTGCTGGATATGCGTGGTCGAGTGTTGAGTAGGGGCTGCAAAAATTCAACGGCCACCCAATTTCATCATTTTAGCCAACAATGTATGTTAAATGCGATCAATAAATTCATGTATCTGCCATCTGTTCTCCTTTCCTCCTCTCTCTTCATTAAGTTAATTATTATACTAGTA
>NC_025700.1:29053322-29063101 GCF_000633955.1 Camelina sativa | reverse complement strand
AGTCCAAAGCCCAACGATTCATTGTATACATTGAAAGAGCATTTAGAGATGATAGAGCGATCGGTGATCTCTCAGTTCAAACTCAAGACATTTCACGTAGTGGCTCATTCCCTAGGCTGCATTCTGGCTCTTGCGCTCGCGGTTAAACACCCAGGAGCCATCAAGTCGCTTACTCTATTGGCTCCTGTGAGTCATATATAATACATTAATTCCTTTTAATTAGTTGATTAATCAAATGCTTCCTGGTTAGTATGGTAATTGATTGATATATGTGAACTGATGGGGAGGGCAGCCATATTATTCGGTACCAAAGGGAGTGCAAGGGACGCAATATGTGATGAGAAGAGTGGCGCCCAAGGAAGTGTGGCCTCCGATGGCCTTTGGAGCCTCAGTGGCCAGCTGGTACGAGCACATTAGCCGCACCGTCAGTCTAGTCCTTTGCAAGAACCACCACTTGTTAGAATTTCTCACCAGGCTACTCACCGGAAACAGGTACTCATTTATCTACTTGAGTTACAACAAAAATTCATCAGTTAATAGACTAAGAGCAATTAATGTAGGCAGACACGGACACCTTTGAATTTCTTCCTCATCCTGAGAGATTGTGATGTGAGGAAATTAATGTGGACATAATGGTATATAAATATACGTACGAACGCAAATTTTGTGTACATAAATTAACTGCGCATAATTAATCTACTTTCACCGCTAATATACACTAGTAGATGCAATGAAAAAAAAGTGAATAATTAATTGGGATGATATATCCACGCAGGATGCGAACGTACTTGATAGAAGGGTTTTTGTGTCACACACATAACGCGTCGTGGCACACACTACACAACATCATCTTCGGGTCTGGGAGCAAAGTAGAGGCTTATCTGGACCATATCCGTGACAACGTGGACTGCGACGTCACCGTCTTCCACGGTGGTAGGGACGAGCTGATCCCCGTAGAGTGCAGCTACGGCGTCAAGAGAAAAGTGCCACGTGCCAGGATCCACGTCGTCCCCGACAAAGACCACATCACCATTGTTGTTGGGAGGCAGAAGGAGTTCGCTCGTGAGCTTGAGCTTATTTGGCGCAGATCCACTACTCCTCAACATCATTCAATAAATTAACCCCTTCTTTATTTAAGTATATATATATATAAGCTAGCGTATAAAGCCAAACCCCGACCACTATTATTCAAATCATCATTTTATTACACCCATTTACATTTGCATTTCTCGGTGACTCCTATGAAGAAAAAAAGATGTTTCTTTTGTGGTAGCCATTTCATCATGATTTTGATAATGAAGAGAAAAACAGAGTAGACAGTTTTGAGGCCAAGGTCCAAGGATTGTAAAGTGGGTTGCAATGTGCGTCCACATATAGAGGTAAATTTTCAAAGCAAAACACGCACACAAATATGCTTTAACTAAATAGATGTCCGAGGCATAAAACATTGTGATACAACAAATTATAGACGGAAACATTGACCACAACATCACATAACACAGATGATGAATTGTTGGTATTTTTTTTTTCTTTTGGGGAAAAAAACCATTTATAAAAGACATTACATTCTGAGGATTGCTTTCACGAATTGTGACCACTTCTGCTCCAAAGTACCCACATACCCCACCGACATTCGTATAAGGCCAGGAGAGATGCCTGCAGCAGCCTTCTGAGAGGGGTCAAGCTCGCTGCTGGTGCTGCTCCCGGAGCAGGACATGAGGGTCTCGTAGTAACCCAAACTGACTGCCATGAAGCCGAACTGAGTAGCGTTCTGGAGATATGTCATGAGCTTGTTGGCTTTCTCCTCAGTTTCCATGTCTATGGACAGCAATCCTCCGTATCCGTAGTCTTTGTTCACCATCCCTTTGGCTAGCTTGTGCTGCGGGTGGGTCTCGAGCCCTGGATATATGACTTTCATGCCCAACTCCCTCATTCTCTCCGCGTACACATGGGCTCTGCGGCTATGCTCCCTCATGCGTAGGCACAAATGAGGAATTCGCTCGGAGAGCTCGAAAGCCACCTTGGCGTTCATGGTAGGACCCAGCAGCATCAGAGATCCGCCACGCAGATCCATCATCCCTTTCACCAGCTTCTCGCTCCCACACACGGCCCCTGTTTTTTTTGTTTTTTTTTTAATGCCACGACAAAGGACACGTGAAGGAGAGAAACTGCAAACATTACATACGTCGCGACAAAATCTTATAACGACGACGTTACCTGCGATGATGTCGGCCCCGCCACTGATGAACTTGGAGATACTGTGAACCACCACATCGGCTCCAAGCTTCGCCGGAGAGAGCACCATGGGGGCAAAGGTGTTGTCCACCACCACCGTCACANTTTTTTTTTTTAATGCCACGACAAAAGGACACGTGTACGATTATTTGCTCCTTCACGTGAAGGAGAAACTGCAAACATTACATACGTCGCGACAAAATCTTATAACGTTACCTGCGATGATGTCGGCCCCGCCACTGATGAACTTGGAGATACTGTGAACCACCACATCGGCTCCAAGCTTCGCCGGAGAGAGCACCATGGGGGCAAAGGTGTTGTCCACCACCACCGTCACACCCTTCTCGTGTGCCATACGGCTCAGCTCAGGTATGTCCGCCACAGTCAGAGTCGGGTTTGCCACGGACTCAAAGTAGAGAACCTGTGTCCTACCCTCGACGATCGCGTCTGCCACCGTGCCATGGTCCGTTATGTCGACGAAAGAGGTGGTTATGTTGCAGGTCCGTGGCAAGAAATGAGTAAGCAAAGCGTGTGTTCCTCCGTAGAGAGTGTTAGATGCCACCACGTGTCCCCCGCTGCTGCAAAGTTGCAGCATCACTGAAGATATCGCCGACATACCTGAATGGACTCCATCCCAATTATTTTTAAAACTTAGAAAAAAAAAGGACTCTTAACTAACAAAAAAAAAAGTTGAAAGTCCAACCAAAGATCGATTCCGTATCAAACACACTCAACCAAAGTCTAGGTTTTCTTTTAATTTTATTTAAAACATAGAGTCTATATACTTATATAATTACGAATTACCGCTTGAGGTACAGTAGGCGGCTTGGGTGCCTTCGAGGGCAGCCATCTGGCGGCTAAGGTTGAGCACCGTGGGGTTAAAGTGTCGGCTGTAGACGAAGAAGTCGTTGTCCGGTCCCAGTTCTCCGGCGAACATCCGCCTCATAGTATCCGGTTCCATGACTGTGAAGGTGGCAGAGGCTTCGATGGACATGTTCACTCCCCCGTGCTCCCCAAACTCATGTCGGATGCTAGCCAAGGCCGCCGCAGGGTCGACCTCACACACCGCCAGTGCTGACTTCTTTGCAACCATGGCGTCTCCGTCGTCGTCGTCATCACGATCGTTTCGTTTCTCTCCGGAAAATACGAGGGGCTGGGGCTCTGTTGTCTCGACGAAATGGGCCGCCGCCATAGTAGAAAAATAGCTTTTGTTTGGAAACAAGAATCTAGGTGTTAACGAAATGATGGGAGGATGGGCTTCAATTTATAGAGGAATCACCAATTTTATTAATTATGTATCCAATCACATCAATTAAATTAAGACGTTACTTTCCCCTTTTTTTTTTTTTTTGTTATTGCTGTTGTTTACACATTTGACAGAGTATAGTAGAGTCTTTGAATTATTTATTCAAAAGAAGTGGGAGTCGTTCACGTGTTCCCTGTCTAACTGTTTGGAACGTAATGCTTTTGAGTTTTTTTTTTTTTTCTTATCCTTTTGAGTTTCAATTTTTTTTGTCAAAATAAACTCCTTTGGCTAGGTACGCTTCTTTTGCCAAAGGATGAAAAGCAATAATACATCTTTTGTCCTCGTTGCTTTAGGATTAACATCCCGCGTATATGTTATGTGTTCTGTTTTTCTGCCGAGAGTATTATATACTATGTATTCTGTTTATGTGGGTCATTTATTAGGTGTTAATTTTTGTTGTTGTTAAGTTTGAAGAACGTAATTTAGGGGTGGGTAAAAAACCCGAACTCCGAAAAACCGAACCGAACCAAACCGAAATAAATGGTTTGGTTTGGTTATGGTTAAGTCTAAAAATCTGTTTGGTTTTTATTATAATTAACCATTTGGTTTAGGTTTGGTTTGGTTAAAAACCGTAAAACCGAATGATTTTTTTGTTATAAGAATTTAAGATAATTAGGTACAATTAGTTTATTCAACTTATAAATTTATATTGTATAACAATAACAAGATTTTTTTTATTGGGGTTATAGTTATTGATTTCCAAGCTTTTTTTTGGTTTTTTTTTTCTGGTTTTCTTTTTTAATAGCCTTTACTTTTTAAAAGTTTAAATTTCAATTAAGTATTTGGGTTTACAAAACTATATTTGGATCCTATTTTTTTGAATTATGTTTAGGTATTACTTTTATGCTTATAGTTATGTATCAACTATCTATTTTTTAAAGTATGGAATAACCGTTAAAATCCGGGACCAAACCAAACCGTTATATGTATAGTTTTTATATGGTTTCATTTTTGATAAAACCGAACCGTAACCAAACCGAATTACATATGGTTTCTATATGGCTCAATTTTTATAAAACCAGAAAAACTGTAAACCGAAAAAACCGAATGGGCAGAACGTATGAATCTTTATGATACTTTAAAAAATCACGTTTGCTATCCTTACCTACCTAGTTACCTCCTTCGTGATAGTGACATACTGACACGGCATCTTAATCTATTGAATATGGCCAAGATTGGAAATTATGAAGGAACCTTATCATTATGAATTACTTTCAGAACTTTCAAACTAATTACAGTACTTCGTGTGTATCGCTTTCAAGTGATAGTTTTGGGATTCTTTTTTTTTCTTTGTTTTTTTAAGTGATGTTTCTAATTTTAATGACAAAAGTTCAATATTTTTATTAGTTGAATTTATTTTACTTATTCATGTTTTATGTAAAAAAAGGTAAATTAATTAAAAGTTACTTTTTTAATTTATGGGTAAGAATCTTAAACATGACTTAAAATGATATTATATAGAACTAGGTAATTAATTGACAAATGAGTGTCGAGTGTTTAATAATAAAGATATACTAGATTTTAACCTGCGGTATAACGCGGGCATATAATTTCTATTATAATTTATATTTTTTTGTTGTATCTATTTGTTAAATATTGAATGTTTTGTAAATAGAGGAATAACTAAATTTTCTAGTTGTTGTACGGATAAATATTTATATTATTTTTTAATCTGCAATACACTTCATGACCATTTGTTTGTTATATTTAGTTTGTTTTGTTTAGTGTTTGAGATTCTATTTTGGTTTTTAATTATTATAACAAAAAATAAGGGTTTTAAATACATAATCAGTAATTATACGCTGTGATTAATTCATATTTTTCCTAATGATTTAATTATTTTATAAAATCTTAGTTAAATCAACTTAATTTTATGTCAAATATTCTAATATTAGTAGTGTTGATAAATAATTAAATGAGAATTTAATCCGTGTTAACACAAATTTAATAATATTTTATTAATTTCAACATGTTTTCTTTATAACTCATCTACTATATAACCACATTATATAGTATTTTAGATTTTTTTTAATTTTACATATTCGTAATAATTAAAATTTTTATTAAGTTTATATATGTTAATTATAATATTTAAATAATTTGTCAATCAAAGTTTTTCTTACGTTAAGAATCAAAGCTCACAGATTTTGAAAAACAAAATGGGAATCAAATTGTTTTTTTCTTTGTTTATGAAGGATTCAAATATAGAATATCTTCAAAACACAACATAATGTATGGTTAAATATATGATAGTTTCTATTTACATATTGATTGCTGTTATTTTTTTAATTGAAATGAAATGTAAAATATTTAGGAAACAAAATCTGGAGTAATGTTAGTTTTGAAAAAAATTTAGGGGTTAATGTTGTAAATAATTTTTTAAATAAACAAAACTAAAAGGGTATAACACAAAATGTACTTCAAAAATATTAATATAGATATATGTTTGTTTTGGGGTAAAATAGTAAAAAAAATCGTTAAAAACAAATGTTTTAGGAAAATAGTTTTCTGTGTTATTTATTTGTTACATAGGATACAATATATATATATATATATATAATATAATATTAGATTTTAGGGTTTATACTAATAAACAAGGCATCCATATAATAAAATGAAAGGGTATAGAGACACACAACACAATGATGTACACTTGGAACGCGTCAAGCCAACGCTTTTCTCTTCAATCTTATTAACAAAATTTATCTCTTACAATGATACAATTTTGTCTCGGCCCTTACTCAACCTATTCTACCCAATAAGATTGATCCCGACTAAGAATGAATCTGAAACTCTCTCTTTTCTATCTAACACAACACCATGTGTAGATCTAAGAGAAGAAAACCAACCCTCTCTCTTTTTATATATAAGAGAAGAAAACTAACCCTTTTTCTTTTCTATCTAAACTCTCACCAGTGTAGATCTAAGAGAAAGAAAAACAATTCTTTGCGCACTTAATCACCTCCCTGATTAACGTCACAGAGAATTGGGAACACACCTTCTAAGCCTTATTTTTCTGGCTTCGAAGTTTATAACTGTATCAATATTCTAGAGTGCTCAAATTGGCTTGTGGCCTACTCCTAAAATATATATACACGACTTGAGAAAGCAAATCTCCAAGTATCAAGGGATAAGGAAACTGTTTACTCTCATCCTTATCTTTTCCTTATTTGTTGTAGAGAATATTCTTCGTATCTCCAAGGATAAGGAAACTGTTTGCTGCTCAAGTTTATCATTTCCTTAATACATCATCACATCCACTCACGTCTTGCCACGTCAGCTCACATATCCACGTCAGCAACTCGGACGTCTGTGATCTAATGCAGCTTCCTGATTAGCACAATGCTCTGTTCGGTACAACGACTTGTTTTTCACAGCGAGGTATTCTAGAATCTGCATTTACATAAAATATATCTATAACAAAATTGGTTTTTTGGTTGGTAAAAAAAAAGAGAGAGTTGGTTAATGCAACACACGCACAAGTGAATAAGTACTTAAAAATACTAAAGGTGTGTCTACTCTAGATACAGATTACAGAAATGGGAGAAATGAAACATGTGTGGAGTGACTGTCGAGGAACATTCAAACTCGTGATAGTTAGATAAGCATTGCATTCTATATTCATTTTTCTTCGTTTTTTTCCTTTTTTTTTTTACTTTCTCACTCTCTACTTTTGAAATATATATATTTTTTTTTATTTCTAACACAAGAGTAATACTAAAAGCTTAATATATATCTAAACACTAATATCCTGAAGTGGAAGGAAACCATATTAAATATCCTTTTATATTTAATTTTTGCTCCCAAATATTTTCAATAAATGTAGATTAGAAATAAACTATTTAGTGTTTATATTCATCTTGAACAACAAATTGCAAATGGAATTAAACATAAAACTAGAAGATTATGAGATCATATTTAATAGTTAGAGCATATGCATCACTGAAAAAATTATTGTAATATTATTATTTGATAAATTAAATGTTTGGTAAATACTTTAAACAAAACATGAATAAAAAAAACAAAAAAAACAAAACATGAATATTGAATTATACACATATTTTATTTTTATTTCGGAGAATTATCTCTTATTAAACATGAATATTGAATATTAGCCGAATTTGTGAAGTTGTACAATTGATTTATGTGTAATACTTCCAAATGTATAATAGCATACTTCCAATATGCTAATTTTGATTTTATAAACATGTATTATTATTATTATTATTATTATTACCTATATAGTAGAGATTTAATCATATAGTTAAATTTATGCAAATCATTGTCACAAGTGAATTCAATTAATTTTCTTGATATAGCATCATTTGAAAGATTATTTTTTTTTAAATTATACAGTAAAGAAAATATCTATGTAAAACTGTATATTAATTAATATGCATTTAAAAAATCTATAGATTAATTAGTTTATCAAGGTTTTAGTAGTGTATGTAAAATAGAAGTTATTAAATGGATTAAAATAATAATAATAATAATTGAGGCACACATTAACATTAACATTAACATTAACATTAAAACATATAAAAGATTTAAATGAAATAAGTATCACTCAACACAACACAAGACAACACAAAGAGTCTCTCTCTCTATAGAAATCACAAATCCCATCAGCGTGCGAGATCTGAGATCGTCGTATCGGTGAAGAAAAAGAATCAATGGAGATCTTCTACTTCGTGGTGTTCGGTGGGCTCGCTGCGATCGTCGCCGGCTTGGAGCTCAGCAAATCCAACAAAGACCGCATTAACACATCCCCCGCCTTCAACTCCTTCAAGAACAACTATCTCCTCGTCTACTCTCTCATGATGGGTGAGTTCATCTTCTTCTGATGAGTGTACATCTCTCTCTCTCTCTCGATCCATATTCCTGCGCGATCGATTTAATTAATTGTTGTCTAGTAGCAGCTTAGTAGTGTCGGTCGGGTGAACTAGATAGATAGATCCATAGGCAGGTTTGTGTGATTTGACCGGAATCAGTGAATGTTAAGCCCAGGCAGGGCTCTTCGATAATCCTAAATAAATCCAACAATTGATTGATTTAAGTTCTCCCTCTTAGCTGGGGACTGGTTGCAGGGTCCCTATGTGTACTATCTCTACAGCACTTATGGCTTCGGCAAGGGGGAGATCGGTCAGCTCTTTATCGCTGGTTTTGGATCTTCCATGTTGTTTGGCACCATCGTTGGATCTCTTGCCGACAAACAGTCAGCCTTCCAATTCAATTCTCTCATCTTCTATATTACTAACTAACACTGTGTTTTTTTTTTTGTTGGATCTTCATTCAATGACTCTTTTTTTTTTTAACTCACTTACTAATTAGGGGTCGCAAGAGAGCTTCTATCACCTACTGCATTACCTACATTCTCAGTTGTATCACCAAACATTCCCCTCAGTACAAAGTTTTGATGGTCGGTCGTGTTCTTGGTGGTATCGCTACTTCCCTCCTCTTTTCTGCCTTCGAATCCTGGCTTGTCGCTGAGCACAACAAGAGAGGCTTCGAGCAGCAGTGGCTTTCTCTCACTTTCTCCAAGGCTATTTTCCTTGGTAATGGTTTAGTCGCCATCATTGCTGGTCTCTTTGGCAATTTCCTTGTCGACTCTCTCGCCCTCGGTCCTGTTGCTCCTTTCGATGCTGCTGCTTGCTTCCTTGCTATTGGTATGGCCGTTATTATCTCTTCTTGGTCCGAAAACTACGGAGATCCTTCAGAAAACAAAGACCTTCTTACCCAGTTCAAGAACGCCGCCTCTGCCATTGCTTCTGGTCCCATCTCTTATCTTCTTGCCTTTGTTTTTTAGTCGTAACATTACATGGGGTTTGCTTCTACCTTTATTCCACTAACCACTTCTATTATTGAAATCAGATGAAAAGATCGCATTGCTTGGTGCCATACAGTCTCTCTTCGAAGGCTCCATGTACACCTTTGTGTTTCTCTGGACTCCTGCTTTGAGCCCTAATGAAGAGGACATTCCACATGGTTTCATTTTTGCTACATTCATGCTGGCTTCAATGCTTGGTAGCTCCATTGCCTCTCGTTTGTTGGCACATTCGTCTCCAAAAGTAGAGAGCTATATGCAGATCGTGTTTGTGATATCTTCTGCAGCTCTCATGCTTCCTGTTGTAACAAGCGTATGCTCCCTCCCTGTCTTCTATTTACTTTCCATATTTAAAGACTATTACCACTATAATAACTTCTCAAATCTTAAATTGGAGCAGTTCTTGGTGGCACC
>NC_025700.1:29052516-29053262 GCF_000633955.1 Camelina sativa | reverse complement strand
AACGTATCTATGCTACACTGTTGAGTCATATATATATATATATATATATATATTATTAGAGAATTATTATGGATTTGCTGCAAATCTCTCTAATTTGGAATGCCAACTATATATATTAGTAATTACCTTTGCTCCATTAGGGATCATCCCTCGCAGCTCCTTGATACGGTCTTGTATCATCTGACGGTCCTTAGGCCTCGGCCTCCTGCTTTCCCCTGCCTTTGCTCTTTTCTTCTTCCCTCCGACGCTTGATCTCTCATCATCAACCCACAAACTCCGCCCTGTTATACTAGTTTCTTGAGCCTGCGGAAAAAAGCTTGAGCTATGCGCTGCCGCTGATGATGTTTCAAGTTTCCGTCTTTTGCTCTGATTCACACCTGCAGAATAGTCTGTGAGAGAACTAGTACAAGTGTTGTTGCTAAGACTGCTGCTTATGAGCTCAGAGAAGAGTCCTTTGGGCAAAGGCTCCTGAGAATGCATCCCCAAAATGTCGAAAAGATCCTTGTCGTCATCATTTCCTTGGATCACCAAGGAATTCTCCTGCTGCTGCTGCTGCTGCTGATGATGATGATGATCACCTGAAGAGCAATTCTGTTCAGGTGAGTCAGCGAGCAGCTCGTAAAGATCGTCAAGAGTGTAAGACTTGAGAATGTCGAAACCAAAATCATCTCCACTGCTAACAGTAACATCTTGGTGGTGGCCGGAAGAAGCTGAAGCTGCTTCAGAGGTTTTACAAGAGATCATCT
>NC_025700.1:29047474-29051336 GCF_000633955.1 Camelina sativa | reverse complement strand
ACCAAAGACTCGAACAGAGTATCGAGATCCACCGATTGATCTGGTTTCTCTTGCATAGCTCTTGTTGTCTGTTCCAACATCTCTGGGCTCTCAAGAATCTAGAGATAGATAGATAGATAGGTACATTTAATTAGTCCATATGACTAAAACACAGCAACATATCAAAAACACATCGTTATTTGTATATATATACATATATGCAAACCTTTTGAACAGATCCAAACTGAACGACGCCTCTAGATCCTACTGGAATGATTGCGATAGTCTGTATAATAAACATGGACACTGCAGATAAGAATCTGAGTTCAAATGGATATGAATCCTTTTAACTTGGAGACAAGAAGACTGCATATAATCACCTTACAGCCAGAGAGAAACTGATTCTGAAACTCATGCTCACACTGCAAAACAATCAAAACACACAAATAATCTCAAATCCTTATTCTTCTTCACGAGATGTATATATATATTATTAAAGCTCACATGCATGCATATGACTAATATGAGAAAAATACAACATCAAAGGAAACTAAGGGAAGAAGGAGAGGCGCAGACCTGAAACAATGAGTCTGAGAACAGCCATTGATGGTTTCCGGTCAAAGCCACTTCTCCCACAATTCTGAAGTCATCAAAAGAAATAAGATACATACACACAGAGAGAGAGAGAGAGAGAGAGAGAGAGAGAGAGAGAGAGAGAGATATTAGAGTATTTGATTGAAGTATTAAAAAGCTTACCCTTGGCCTAAGACATGAGCCTTGAGAATCATATCATCAACGAGTGCGACTGATTGTACATCATTGTATGCTTCTTCAAAACTCAATAACCTGAGAAATCCACATGGAATTCAAGAAATTAACTAGATTACATATAATTTTATGGACAACAGAAATTGAAATAGAAAATGCAGAGGAAATTATGCAAATATAATAATAATAGTCTTTGCCCCTAATTAAAAGAGACAATGCAAAACATAAGAAGAAAAGCCTCAAGGAGACTAGTCTTTAATTACATGGAATTGATGGGATCATAGCGCCAAAAAACAGCATAAGACCATCCATGGCTGAAACAGAGAGACTTCAATATCTGCTTAATCTCTGATGAACCCATAATTTAGTTCAGATCAATCCAACGCGCAAACGGGTCAAGTACTTTTTTTTATGCGAAACTCGAAAAGACCCCAAACGAAAAAAATGGAAACAGAGGATATATATGTCGGTTTAGAGTTTTCCTTCTTTTTCTTATCTGCACAGAACAAAGAAATAAAGAAAGCAAAAAAACATAGAGACAGACACAAAGGAGAAAATTGCTTGTGTTTTGCTTTTTGTTCAAGCAATTAAAAAAGGACTTAAAGACCTTTGTCTCTCTCTCTCTCTGTCTATATATATATAAGCAAACAAATAACATAAAGCTATTGGACTCTTTTTGAGAAAACTAATATTGATGAAAATGTCTGTTAAATAAAGTAAAAGAGCCTTCCCGTTTTTTTTTTTTTTTTTGTTGTTGTTGCTGTCTGAAGAAAATGAATAAAATCAAATAAAATATAGTATTTAATTTTGTCCGGTTTTACCGGTTTAATGAAAAGATTGCTTTAATTGCTAGAGTATAGTATTTTTATTTGTTGTCTTTTGAAAATTTAATAAGGGAAAGGAGAGACGAGAGAGGATCTTCGAGGTGTTATTTCCATAAAGGGAGATTTTCTTTTGATTCTACTTTTACTACTATGGATTTCATTAAAATTCTCGATACGAGTTTATGAATTATGATTCTATTTTTATTTCTACAATCCTAGAATGATTGATTCACAATCACTTGAACAAAAATTCAGTTCGACAATTATAATGGAAACTGGTGTAGGATATTATGGCAAAAAGAAAAAGAAGAAAAAAAAATTGTAACAAATTTATTCATTTTCTTGGGCTTCACAACGACTTCCTAATAATGTTTTAAAACGTATATCTCGTACTAGCTAGTATGAAATATGAACTGAAGAAAAAAAAATATATGGCTTTATTTAGAGTCGACCCAAGCCTATGAGATATTATATATCACTTAAGTGACGAAATGCGTTAAGTAGCTGTTACTCGGGTGCCGTCATGTCAATGTACGTAGGTATGTTAAAGACTAGTTCTCCATTGATAATTACCATTGAGAACTTAAGTATGATCAGTTTCTCTTAACAGAAAAACTTAAGTATGATCAACAACAAACTAACATATTATAATAACTATTATTGACAGGTCAATCTTTACAATCTCTCATTTTAAATTTTTTTTTTTTTTCTCTCTTTTAAAAGTTAAAACCTCTACTTATTGGGGTAATGTAAATATTACATCAATAAATTCATATATCACAACGCTTTTGGGTGATTATGATTAGAGTTATAAAAAAGTATGACCGCCTCTTAGTTTATGGGGCCAATGAGGTCCCCTAAATATGTGTCACCTAAATCTTGAATTCTTGGTATGATAATCTTGACTTAACCAGTAGTTCTGAATCCACTTCTTCGCGTATATTATATAAACAGTGTAACACAAAATGTCGTCGTTAAGCCAAAGAGATATATCTATATCTATATATATATCGTAATAAAATTAGACCTATATTTCATAAAAATGTTTAGTTGTGGTCTTCTGTGGTACCAACATAAATACGGCTATGCTTGCGCCTTAGGTATTAATGGCTGCTACTAAATTATCTCCTCAATATAATACAGCATTTTGTCACTGCCCATTTCTTTCGAGGTTTGAACGGATAATTTATAATTGGTGTCGTAAAACATTATTATACTCTAAATTAAACTCTGACCTCGATATATATAATTAAGATATCAACCTTCGAATTTCATGAACCATGGATAACCGATATAAATAGAATCTACAGAACATCAAACACACACACATATATATATATATATATATACAGTATATAGCAAACGTTAGAAAACATTCTTCAAAATTTGACATCCATTTTTGTTACTCGCAACATTCCACACCACACATGCCTAAGTGCCACACATACATCACATTTTTATTTTATTTTATTAATCAACAAATTCTCGACCTAAGCTGCCAATAAGCACGTACGTACAACACTAAGTATATACACTTTTTAGCTTGTTAATTGGTGATAGTGGTAGATAATTAATATAATTACAGGTATATCCAAAAATCTCGAAATGGAAAGTGATTATATATAATTACAAATTAAAATAAAAAACTCAAACTCATCAATTTCTTTTTTGGGGTTATTAGGGATATATAGCAATAATTTGGTCTCTTATACTCATCACACGCTCAATCATGGCCGTTGAGAACAAAGTCAACGGCATCAAGATTTTCACTTAATCCTTTTTTCTTTAATTGATTTATTTCCCTTTTTCAAAACTTTCCGTTTTTATTCCAACGGTGTCCGAAAGTGCTGAACTAAATCTAAAAGTGGGATTCTATGTTGATATTGTAGGCTTGTTCTTTTGTTATTAAAACTATTTTAATTATGAAACTTTTCTCTATATTTGTAGACTAGAGACTATATTTTCTTTCTTACGTACGTTGAAAAAAAAAATACATATTCAAGAGCAACTTTACCAATCTACCATTGGTCAACATATATATGTACTAATTTATTGTTAGATTCAGAATTTTTTTGGATAATAAGTTTTTATTAAAAGTAATTTTAATATACACTTAATCTTTGTTAGATTTGATGAAAAAAAATTATAGCTATGATAGTTGCAGTATTATACTATTATTTATTTGGCGATATTTTTATCATTTGAAGAACTGTGGAAAGTTCTTCTTTTTTTTGAACAAACACAAAAAGTTCAAATTATCATAAAACAGTACGTAATATTTGTTTTATAAA
>NC_025700.1:29040581-29047148 GCF_000633955.1 Camelina sativa | reverse complement strand
GGGATTCTATGTTGATATTGTAGGCTTGTTCTTTTGTTATTAAAACTATTTTAATTATGAAACTTTTCTCTATATTTGTAGACTAGAGACTATATTTTCTTTCTTACGTACGTTGAAAAAAAAAATACATATTCAAGAGCAACTTTACCAATCTACCATTGGTCAACATATATATGTACTAATTTATTGTTAGATTCAGAATTTTTTTGGATAATAAGTTTTTATTAAAAGTAATTTTAATATACACTTAATCTTTGTTAGATTTGATGAAAAAAAATTATAGCTATGATAGTTGCAGTATTATACTATTATTTATTTGGCGATATTTTTATCATTTGAAGAACTGTGGAAAGTTCTTCTTTTTTTTGAACAAACACAAAAAGTTCAAATTATCATAAAACAGTACGTAATATTTGTTTTATAAATGATTAAGATACTACGAACTTAATTACTACATGTCATGGAACCGCTAAAAACTTGATCGTTGATAGCACATGAATATTCAAATTAAAATCTGGTGTATATTGACTCTCGATTTTCTTCAAATAAAGAAATATGCAACATATGCAATATTTTGCTTCTATAGTTCTAGATTGCGTGTTTCTTTTTCATCTACTATCTATTTATATGAGACCAATTTTTGCTAACCCTAGCTTACGTATATAACTAGGAGTCAGTATTAAAAACTAAATTATAGTACTATATATCAGTAGTAGGTAGGTTTTCACAATATGTCCCCTCGCGGGTCCACATCTTTATGTAATGTCCGTTTCTTCGTAATCTATCTTAATTCTAATATTTTAGGTTTTCTAAATAATATATGTATTAGTTATGTTATTATCTGTATATAATGATTAACCATCTCTTTTTTTTCTTGTTCTTTTGTGTTCCATTGGAAATCACATTTTATCGATGGAACATCAATTTCAATTATTGTGTCATTTTTCAAACTGCGAAAAGAAAACACACTGTTGTCTTCAAAGTAAAACAACCTTTTAGTTTAAATCAAACCACCATTATATGCATTTTTTTCTTTATTTGTTCCTAAAATCCCCTCTAAGATTTATAACTAATAACTTTGCATTTTGCCTCGATATATATGTCTTTATTTGATCAGTCGATCTCAAACCTTAGTTATGTATTCAATATCTAATGCTCAAAGACTCATCAATCGCTATAGATAACATATCACATTTCACACTATCTAATATGTGCAGTAATTCAAACATGTGCGAAAACGAGAATGACAATAATATATATATAGAGATGCAATGGAATATGCAAAAAAAAAAAAAAGGGAAAGTGAAAACTAGGCACGCTTTGTCCCAAAGAAAGGACCAATTTCGATATTTGTTAAGAAACTCTTATGGTAACACCATCATGCTATTTCCCACTACCATCAACTATCATCATTCTCTTTTCATACACAAACACACACACATAGATATACACGTATATATATAACTTTATATATGTAATATCTTATATGTATGCAATGTCATCAAATAAGTTGCGTATATAACTCCATATATACTCGAGGCTTGTGGATCGTTGTCATTACCACATGTATTATTTATACAAATCATGGACACATCCATCCACATGTAATAAGTACATATTGTCGACTTTTAGCTATCGTAGACATGGTTCAAGCCTAAATGGATGATTCTTTTTTGCGGCCAAAACAAACAAAAAAACAAGCTACGTAGACATGTTATCATCGTAAAATTTAACTACATACATTTTTATGAATTAACCCAAACTTTTGACACATGAGGCATGATAANATCTAATATGTGCAGTAATTCAAACATGTGCGAAAACGAGAATGACAATAATATATATATAGAGATGCAATGGAATATGCAAAAAAAAAAAAAAGGGAAAGTGAAAACTAGGCACGCTTTGTCCCAAAGAAAGGACCAATTTCGATATTTGTTAAGAAACTCTTATGGTAACACCATCATGCTATTTCCCACTACCATCAACTATCATCATTCTCTTTTCATACACAAACACACACACATAGATATACACGTATATATATAACTTTATATATGTAATATCTTATATGTATGCAATGTCATCAAATAAGTTGCGTATATAACTCCATATATACTCGAGGCTTGTGGATCGTTGTCATTACCACATGTATTATTTATACAAATCATGGACACATCCATCCACATGTAATAAGTACATATTGTCGACTTTTAGCTATCGTAGACATGGTTCAAGCCTAAATGGATGATTCTTTTTTGCGGCCAAAACAAACAAAAAAACAAGCTACGTAGACATGTTATCATCGTAAAATTTAACTACATACATTTTTATGAATTAACCCAAACTTTTGACACATGAGGCATGATAAAAGTTGAAAACAAATACATTACTTAATCAAAAGTTTTGGAATATGAAAAAATTATTAAATTAAAGACAAATAAAAATGGAAAAATGTTTTTGAGAACGAATTTAATTAACAGGCATGGAATTTAAATAATGATAGAATAGTTAGACAATAACTAAACACTAATATCTGACCAAATAGCTGACGATGAAGAATGGTTATTAAAAAAAAAGTCAGGACGAGTTGTTAAATTATGAATGCAAAATGGAGTGATGATATCGTTAGTACATAGATCGATCCAAAAAAATGGAATCAATTTAATTTTGATTTGTCTTTAAATTTATGCATGGGATTCTCTCGAAGATGTATCATTGTGCTTTATCAACGATTATTCTCAATATGTAGACCGCAAACATATAGATATATGACACGCAATAATATATTGGTAATGATTTTGACTCACCAAAAGAAAGTCAATTGCCTTCACTGATTTTTTTTTTCTCTGTTTTCCTGACGGCAAAAACTCCCACTCTTCTTACCCCTAAATAAATTGTTCCATTAAAAAATGGTTTATATGAAAAAAGCTAACATTTTAAATTACATAAATCTTTTTTAGTTTAACATATACACGTACGTCATTTACTATCTAACTAAAAATCAATTAATAATAAATTAAAAGACAATACTCATAATAGCATATATTAAATTAAATTATTTTTACATGTGAAAGAAACATGTAGTCCATTTTATAATATGGGATAGAGAGATTATATTATACTTGAAACTAGTACATGAAATCCATCCAAGAATTAAATTTCTCACAAATTAAGACCAGTCTAGAGTTATGTATGCTATTTGTACGCCTTTATTTAGTTTATAAACAAATATATTGAAGATCTTGTAATGAAAATATGATAAATCAAAATAGCCAATGAGATGTAGATACAGTTTAAACTTCAATGCTACTTGCAATAAGGATTCTTATATATGTCGACAGCAGGCAGGATTAGTAATATCTCTATATATCAAAATGAGTGTTTAAAACACTGCAACCAACTAAAAAAAAAGGGGATGAAACCAATCATCCAAATACGTAAACTCCAAGGTGCAGCCAAGAAAAAAGGTGGAGGGAGAGTTTGGAAGACGTCATACTGTTACGGTGCACTGCCACACATACAATCATTTATACTGCTTTTTTGGACAAAAAGACACCGTTTTGTCAGGGAATTATTCTTCTTCTTGTTATTCTTCTTCTTCGTACTCTTCAAACCATTTTTTTTATGGAGTACTAATTAATTTGTCTTAAAAATAAAAAAAAATTATTAGGATTGCTTGATAATACATAGAGATCCAGATATATATATATATATATATATCTATAGGGTACTCTTATGTAATAGTGCCATTATAATCAAATAATAGTGGGATAATATGGTGGAAGAAGAACGAAGAAAATACATACATTCTAGTATTACTAGGGGTATTACTAGTATTACACTATTACTATTCCCTCTGTCTCATAAACCCCAAAAGATTGATGTTCTATAATTTATTTTTGTCCTACAAAAATTAATGTTTTACTATTTTTAGTTAATTAGTATTAAACTTTTATAAATTTCAAGAAGTGATCATTAAAAAATTTTGAAAATCTGAATAGTTACTGGTTTATAAATATATAATAATTTTTTAGTAAGAAAACAATATTATTTTTAAACTTAACAATCATTATTTCTTAATTTGTGTGAAATCCCTTAAACATCAATCATTGAGGCAGAGGGAGTATTATATAGTAGCGTTTTGTGTGCCCATAAAAAGCGCGGGACCTGTGTTGTGTGTTCACGAGAGAGACGAGGAAGAGGAGGAGGAAAGATTCTTTGATGAGTCAGGTGACACGTGGAGGGAGATGATAGGGTAGGCAGCTGGATGATGACATGTTGATTTTGAGAGGATGGAGCTTTTTAGCCTTCTTTAGGTGTCGGGCTAGAGGGACGCAAACACAGTCCCCCACCCATATGTCTTGTCAGAATTCCTCCTCTCTTCTTTGTGTTGGCTTTTTTAAATTTTGAAACAAGTAAAAACAACACTGTCACTCACTCACGGCGCGGCGGGGAAGAAGCCCACAGTTACCTTCTGGGATTAAGGACGATGATAGGCTTTAGTAGGCCCAATACAGATCATGACCCAGCCCCTACAAAGGTTCTTTCTTACCTAGAGTAACATAATAAACAGTCGACACTCGATACTAGTCAGTTTTGGATTGTTGCTTACTGTTGCTATGATGTGAAAGCAAAAAAGGAAAGAAGGATGATATTGTGTGGTCATTGCTGATGAAGTGATGAGTATGCCATGTTTGGTGATGTGACTCTTTTCTCTTAGGTAAAAAGAGCACCAGTCCAATCTGTTTCTTCTTCTTTTACGTACGTGACCTCAGCAGAATAAAATCGCAGTTACCCGTTTTTCTTCCTTCCAAATAAATATGCAAATATAAAAATGAATTGAGTAAACAAAGAATGGACCAAAACTGACTTCCAAATAGCATTTAGTGCCCTTCTTAACTAGTGTTGTTTAATTACAAACTTTGTCGAACGAAGTTGGTTACTTGTCGATTAATTAGTGTCTGTGACTATTATGAATATAATAAATGTGAACAGCAAATAAGGAATCAAATGACAAGTGTTGTTGGAGAGTCAATTGCAGCAGCAACTAAAATGTAGGAGGCTATAGGGGTTGCCATTTCAAAGAGTAAAGAATACTAGATTTTTGTAATCTCTCTCTCTTGTACAGAACTCAACCACATGAACTACTCTTTCTAGTTTCTACACCACCTTAAATCATTTCCAACCTCCGATTTATTTGGTATTAGTAGTATTAATTGACATTTATATAATATTAATGGTTGTAAGCTGGATTCTTAACTAAAACCCAACTCACATTTTCTACTTTAACATTATAACTAACATGTGTTTTGATCTCCTGTGCGAGAGTCTGTGTAGTGGGACGAATGATGATGATAGTACGAAGTCCAAGGGGAATGTTGGGGCTGGGTCCATTTTTCTATGATTTTTTATTTATTTATTCTGTACTGTTTTCTTATTAATTTATTTTTAATTTAAAATTGCCTTCGGAAACTGACTATTTCGTGGTTTCTTACACTTCGGCTAAGTGTGTGTGTCCTAAATGACAAAACAAAGAACCAAAACGATTTGGTTACAAAAGTGTCCTTTTTTCTTTTCGTATTCTTCACAAAAAGGGTCTCGAGTAGAACATAATACTATATAATAAGGACACACTACACATGTGATTAATAGCGGAATAGTACTACTTTATTAAGTTAATGGGTTTTGGGTTAGCATAAAAGACAAGACCATATTATGTCTGAAAGAGGGCAATGACCTTCCCATTTCTCTCTAAACCTCGGAGTTTTGGTAGCTCTATGGCACCAGTTTTTTACACACTTGAGTTAATAATACACAAGAATCTCTTGAGATAGACGGAAAAAATATCATAAAATTAGGTAAACGAACAACTGAGATTTGATTTAAAAGAGTCTAAAATAGATACAGTATCCATCCCCAACCCCAACAAAGTTAATACTAGTTTTTAGACAAAAGGAGGAAACCAAAACAAAAGGTACTAAACACCCAGATTGAAGTTGTTAACCCTCTCCATCTTTTAAAATTTGGATGAAATTTTTTGATCTTTTCTTGTAAAAAAAGAACATCTTGGGTCCTTGGGACTATGATAATCAGTGCCATGATCCACCACCAGATGCTGCAGCAGAAGTAGTGCCAGCACTCAACATGCCATTCCAAAACCCAACAGAGTGGTCAGCTTCTCCTTCTTCTTTCTCATGTTCATGATCACTATGATAATCATTCTCTTTCACATTGCCACCACTATTGGTGCTTGGTGATGAAACTGGAAGTTGCAGGCTCTCAAATTGCAGTAAAGGCCTTCCATTATTAGTAGTGGCAGGAGTAGTGCCACTGGACCCCTCTTCTTGATGTAGAGGATCCCCATCATCAAGGGAGAAGCCCAAAGCTGGTCTCATGAACTCTTGAAACTGTGGGTAACTCATACCGAAACCAGAAGCTGTGTAGACGGATGAATCGTGAACATTTGGAAAAGACATGAAAGCAGGGCGTGAATTAGAGGAAGCGGAGGAATTAGAGATCCCTAAAAGCTCCAAAGCAGAGGAGGTTGAGACAAGTGGGTTACTG
>NC_025700.1:29033310-29039767 GCF_000633955.1 Camelina sativa | reverse complement strand
TTCTTTTTTTTTTTTTTTTTTTTTTTTTTTTCAAGAAACAAACAAAGCACACGATTATTCTCGTTTTCACTTAGACCACCAGCTTCCAACTTTTTTTTTTTTCTATCCAAAACCAGAACATTTATTTTTTGACAAAGGAGAAAAGTTGAAAAAAAAAAATTAAAAAATATATAAATACCTGAGGCCATTTAGCAGTGTCCATGGCTATGGAAGTTTGAAGCTGATCTGAAGAAGAAAAGGAGAAAGCTAAAGGTTTGGGAGAGAGAAAGAGAGAAAGAGAGAAAGAGAGAAAGAGAGAAAAAAAACAAAAAAAAAAAAAAGANAAGATCTTTAACCTCGTGGGCGTTCCCAAACCCCTGAGGAAACGCCAAGTCTTGAACTTTAGTAGTAGTAGTAGCCGCTTCACCGATCTTAGGGTTTAGCTGAGGGAGCGGCGAAGGGGTGTTGCTGTTGTTGGAGAAAAGAGGCTTCTTGGATGAAGAAGAGGAGGAGGGTGATGAAGAGGAATTGGAGCTGGAAGAAGATCTCTTGTTCTTCCGGATGCCACCGCCGACGGGGATGTTNGAAGACGAAAAAAGAGAATTTTAAACACAATTTAATTATATAAATAATTTGTCACTTTTAAAGAAGGAATATATGTATAAAAATAGATAGATACATGTATATAGTGTGATGTGTGTGTGTGCTTTGATGGATTCTTCGTACGTGAGAGAGATAGAGGTAGGTTTGGTCTGACTCTGATTCTGACTCTGACACACACACACCACAGTCTGAAACGAGAAACTATCCCCCCCGCCGTCCCACGAATCTCTCTCTCTCTTTAGAACTACTACTCACCTCAGTAAATTATCTCACCATTTCTCCTCTCTTTTATTACTTTCTTTAAATTGTAAACGCTTGCTATTTTGTTATAGATACTAGCCTGTTGTGTTTGATCATACAGTATTTTGAAACGTGTTTTTATATTTTATTGAAAAAAAAATTGTTGAAGGAGACCATAGTATATAAGAGATACTAGAAAACAAGTGTGTATTGGTGACTTCATCATGTCTCTTTTTATTCCACTAGCCAGCAGCCGCCACTATCCATCCAATAGTATCTCTCGACTCTTGCCCTGCTTCCGCAACTCTTCTTCTTCTTCAAACGTAACCAGATTAATTAACCAGAGTAAGGGACTAATGTACCGTATAAGTAACTAGAGGTTTTTTGACCCGGATTTTTATTAAGTTAATAATATATTAAAAACATTTATACCATATATAATACAATAATCGCCTTGGAGAATACCACAAATCTTTTAACATGTGATGAGGATGAGAGAGTTGCCGAAATTAGAAGAATATCATTATTACCAGGAACAAGAGTTGCCTGAGTTGTCTTTGACAAGCAAGAGAAATGCCTCTTCTTCTGACATGGAATGGAACCCACAAGTACGTGTCTCTCCTGTTTGTTTGTTTTTATTTTATTTTTTATTTTAATAATCTAGCCTAGTGGTCCAGATTCAACACTGTTTCCATCTTTCAGCCGTTGTTCCACTGTGTAACCGGCGTTTGACGGATGAGTAGACCAGCGGCGAACTGCAGCCCGGACGTCAGATTTGGGGGAATCACAGCAGAGACGACTGGGACCCATATATACACACGCGCCAATGAATCTTTTGGTGATAACGACACGTGTCTCTCTAGCTGATTACTCCACAGGGAATAGCACCCCAAAAAAATAAAAAAAGTCTGTATTAGAAGTAGCGAAGAAAATAATACATCGTGGTGTATTAGTCGACCTGACCTGACCTGACCTCTGACTGTGGGAGAGAAAAACGAATATTTGTGTGTATTGAGTTAGGACGGTGGAGATTAGTCGTCTTTGCTAGGCCCACCTATTTGCCTCATTTCTGGCCGTAAGAAACGTATCGAGAGAGAGAGATATAGCCGACCATCTTCTTTCTTCTATTGCGATCCACCTCAGCATCTACCCCCTAGTCAGTGTTCTACGATTTTAGGATACACCTATTTATTATTATCATTATTATGACATTTAGACTAGACACATTTTTTCTTTTTTTTTCTTTACGTCAAGAATTTTCACAAATGCTGTTTGAGTGTGCCAATATAATAAATTCCCCCACGCAAAATTATATGCTGTTTGAGTATCCACTATCCACGGCTCTCCCTTGTAAAATCACCATTACATGTTGGATATCATTTATAGAAACACATTTCTAGTGCCTCTATTTTTCTCCATATGCGACTTTAAATCGACATCTATTGCATGGAAACGCTATGCATCATGCGACTTCTTCATTATACATGACTGACAAAAATACTAGTAATTAAAAATAGACAAAAATATGCATGTATGCGTAAGAAAATATGGTGTGTGCACCCATATATCATCCTGTACTGTACAAAAAAAATCAATCGTTGAGCTATTTTGGTCGTCGGATTTGATTTCTACTAGGGAGTAGGGAACCATTAATTTTGAACCTCACATATATTATTGGTGCAATAGCAATTTGATTAATTGTTAAGGGTACGTAGTGTCATATACTCATATCATATGCTCATTTATACATATGGCAAAGGATTGAATTGATCCAATTCTAACCTAATATGCATCTCACATGCATACTAAATGTGACTGACCGAGAAAATGACATGCTAACTATGACGTAGGCATATCAATTAGGGCTATTTCGTGGGCTGGCCCAATCCGACCCTGAAAAACACCAGATTCGGGTTTAAATATATATATGTCCAGATAAAATCGGGCATTTCGGGCTTAACCCGTTTAGGCAATAGGGTTTTTTGGGCTTAGCCCGGCCGGGCTCGGGTCAGTCCGAAAAACCCTTAAACAAAAATATTTGTACCTTTTTGTTAACATTTTTGTTTGATTGCAATATTTGATTAATAATTTATTTATTGTAACTAAAGTTGTAAACTCTAATCCTAATTTTCATATTTACTTAATTACCATACTTAATACTTTTAAAATTTTTATCTACGATGTTTTATATGAATTATATATTGGTTTATTTGGTTAAAGTATCGAAATTTTATTTAGTTTTAAACTTTTTCTATTAAATTAAGTTGGTTGTAGTGAATATAGATGAGTTATTAAAATTTTGATTGATTTGTTTTGTAGTACACCTTCAAACACTACTTTTTAAGGCTTATAAGTTTGAATTTTTGATCGGTAATATAAGCCCGAAAAAGCCCGAAAAGCCCGAAAAGCCCTGTAACCTTGTTAGGACCGGGTTCGGGCTTTAAAATATAGGCTCGAAAATATTTTGGGTCAAGCCGGACCGAACTCAAACATATGCGGGTTTTACGGGTTTCAGGCCGGGCCGGGCCGGGCCAGCCCGATTGACACCCTTGACGTATATCTGTCTATATATTGCGTACACGGTTTTATTTTTGTTAAGTTAATTATTTCATGTAAAACCAATTAAAAAAAAAAAAAAAAAAAAAAAAGATCTTAAGACAGATCGATGTATATATCGATCGTATATACGTATGTACTATCAAAGCTGGTAGAAATTGATTGGTTTTCTTTTACATGTCAAAAAAACTACTAGCTATCACTATAACTATCTATAACATCTTAACAAAAATGTATATATCTAGCTACACACACTATCATTATACGTATATTATTAGAATTTTGATCGAGCATATATACTATGCAAACTGTAACGGAAAATACGATATAGACATACTAAATTACATTTATTTTATGTATTTATGCCAGATGGCGTATGCAAATGATGTGGACATGGCAACTAAATTAAGCGAAGCTAGTGTCAATGGACACTTGCATTGGTATCTATCGAACGAATCCATTATTATTTAGAAATCTAGTTTTTTGGGACCAAGACAACCGATATGGGTCTGAGACAAATGGGCATTTGATGTCTAATATGGAATATGGTGACCGTCCACTTAAAAATGGTCACCCACAAATAAAATAAAACTAGATTAAGACTCGTGCTATAAACACGGGTTGAAATTTATTTTATTTATATTGTAATTTTTTTATAAAATATTATTTATGTGATTGTTTTTAAAAGTTTTTTTGGATAAAATAATATGCAATAAAATCATATGCTAGATATGATAACTTGAAAAAGACACTTATTTTGTAAGTTTTATATTGATAATGATTCTAGATAAGTACATGTGCTATAACACTAGTTAAATTTTATTTTATACAAAATTTTGTATATTTTTTATTTTAAAAGAAAATTTTAATATGTTGTATTAGTTTATGTACTTGTTTTTAAAAAGCGAGTTATTATATTATGAGTAATTTAATATATTGTTATACTTTTTGTTTTAATATACTTGGTTTTTTAAAATTCTTTCATATTATAGTGACATATTATTGACATTGCTATAACAAAACAATTTAGAGTGTTTATAATTTCTAACTTTAATACCAAGTTTCAATATTTAAAAAATATTTCAAAATAAATTATTTAAAGTTTATTATATTATATAAAATTATAAAATTCAACAAAAAAGTATGAAATTGAATTTAATTATTCAAATTTTGACCCGTTACTCAGTAAAATTTTTAATTCAGTAGATATTATTTTTAAAGAATAATATTAATAAAAATTGAATCTTTTATAGATTGAATCATTTATATTTGTTTTTGAAAATTCAACTTATGGTATATCCGAAAATAAAACTATATTTTAATTGTAATAAATAATATGATAATTTATTTGTTTTACAAAATAGACTCATATATAAATATAAGAGGTGAAGTATAATATTAATTAACAATGTTAAGTTAGATATCAAAGAATTTTATTTGATGAATAATTTAATAAAAGAAATTAATATTGTACGTCAGATGATATCAAATGATTTTTAAAAATATTCTCTTTAAGATTTTTGGAAACAATAAATCCAGACTATACAAATAATATAAAACTTAATCTATAACCTATTTGTAACCAACTTATTAAAATTATATATACAAAATAATGTTGTGTACTTTCATTTTATTATATAGAGGATATCTTAGAATTTCTACATAAACGTTTAAAATATATACTCAAATAATTGATTAAACAACAGTGATATATGAATCAATTTTTTCTGATATATATATATATATATATTATATTCCTAATTATATAACTTTTAGCACTAAATATATAATTGTACGAATCATTTTTTGTCTTCACCATGCTTAGCTCGAGCAATTACTATGGCTCGATGTATTGACGCAATGTTCAACTAAAGCATTCCGTTTTTTTTTTGGTTTTTTATTTCTAAAGAAACGTTTCACTATGTATTGTTGTTTAAGCAGATATTTTAAATACATTTTGGTTTCCAACCCCCGAGAATATAGGGCGAGCGATCGTTTGAATTTTGGACCACATCCCAGTTGGACAACTGGTTAGGTTTTATACAGTTCGTCTTATAAAAAAACACATATTCCTGTTGTAGGGTCCGTGGAAATATGGTAGAAACTAGAAAGCAAAGAGCTAGTGGTAGGGTTTGACTGGATAGTCCAAACCTTAGCATATGAGATACAATAAAATTTTATCATGCATGTATATTTATTTAGTTTTCAAGCTAATTTTAGAGTTACGATTTCCTAAGAATTAGATTGACATACTCTTTCTGTATTAAAATACATGATGTTTTAGGATTTTCATCCTGATTAAAAAAACAATTAATAATGTATTGTTATTAACTCAAAATAATAAATGATGTACTACTTTTGATATTTAGTAGTATGTTTTCTTATTTGATTTATTGTAAAAGCAAAATCATTAAATATTTATTTGATTTTGAAAATGAAAATGCATTAAATACACTAAGAAAATCATCTTTTTTGATACAAAATAAAATCTTAAAACATAATGTATTCTGATACAGAGGGAGTAATAAATAAATGTTTCACTATGAATTTTAATATGTTAACAACAAAAATTAAATGTTTTGGTTTAGTATTTTCGGTTATGTATTGCATCCAACTTGGCAACATTTATTCTTTACTCGAAGTTCGATATAGAATTGAGTGAACAAACATCATTTTNTAGTTTTCAAGCTAATTTTAGAGTTACGATTTCCTAAGTAAGTGTCCAAACCTTAGTATAATAAATAAATGTTTCACTATGAATTTTAATATGGTAACAACAAAAATTAAGTGTTTTGGTTTAGTATTTTCGGTTATGTATTACATCCAACTTGGCAACATTTATTCTAATTCTTTACTCGAAGTTCGATATAGAATTGAGTGAACAAACATCATTTTCGATATAATAGATTGCAAAATGAACAACATTAGAATCTTACCGAAAACGTTAATTATAAGCTTATTATGATACAATTATTTATTTAATTAACGCATTGCATGGTCACAGCCTGATCTAGGCTTCCAACTTACGGTTTCTTTATAAAATTTATAAAATGATATTTCTCATATATATATATATATA
>NC_025700.1:29028386-29033250 GCF_000633955.1 Camelina sativa | reverse complement strand
TATCATATGCTCATTTATACATATGGCAAAGGATTGAATTGATCCAATTCTAACCTAATATGCATCTCACATGCATACTAAATGTGACTGACCGAGAAAATGACATGCTAACTATGACGTAGGCATATCAATTAGGGCTATTTCGTGGGCTGGCCCAATCCGACCCTGAAAAACACCAGATTCGGGTTTAAATATATATATGTCCAGATAAAATCGGGCATTTCGGGCTTAACCCGTTTAGGCAATAGGGTTTTTTGGGCTTAGCCCGGCCGGGCTCGGGTCAGTCCGAAAAACCCTTAAACAAAAATATTTGTACCTTTTTGTTAACATTTTTGTTTGATTGCAATATTTGATTAATAATTTATTTATTGTAACTAAAGTTGTAAACTCTAATCCTAATTTTCATATTTACTTAATTACCATACTTAATACTTTTAAAATTTTTATCTACGATGTTTTATATGAATTATATATTGGTTTATTTGGTTAAAGTATCGAAATTTTATTTAGTTTTAAACTTTTTCTATTAAATTAAGTTGGTTGTAGTGAATATAGATGAGTTATTAAAATTTTGATTGATTTGTTTTGTAGTACACCTTCAAACACTACTTTTTAAGGCTTATAAGTTTGAATTTTTGATCGGTAATATAAGCCCGAAAAAGCCCGAAAAGCCCGAAAAGCCCTGTAACCTTGTTAGGACCGGGTTCGGGCTTTAAAATATAGGCTCGAAAATATTTTGGGTCAAGCCGGACCGAACTCAAACATATGCGGGTTTTACGGGTTTCAGGCCGGGCCGGGCCGGGCCAGCCCGATTGACACCCTTGACGTATATCTGTCTATATATTGCGTACACGGTTTTATTTTTGTTAAGTTAATTATTTCATGTAAAACCAATTAAAAAACAAAAAAAAAAAAAAAAANCTAAATGTGACTGACCGAGAAAATGACATGCTAACTATGACGTAGGCATATCAATTAGGGCTATTTCGTGGGCTGGCCCAATCCGACCCTGAAAAACACCAGATTCGGGTTTAAATATATATATGTCCAGATAAAATCGGGCATTTCGGGCTTAACCCGTTTAGGCAATAGGGTTTTTTGGGCTTAGCCCGGCCGGGCTCGGGTCAGTCCGAAAAACCCTTAAACAAAAATATTTGTACCTTTTTGTTAACATTTTTGTTTGATTGCAATATTTGATTAATAATTTATTTATTGTAACTAAAGTTGTAAACTCTAATCCTAATTTTCATATTTACTTAATTACCATACTTAATACTTTTAAAATTTTTATCTACGATGTTTTATATGAATTATATATTGGTTTATTTGGTTAAAGTATCGAAATTTTATTTAGTTTTAAACTTTTTCTATTAAATTAAGTTGGTTGTAGTGAATATAGATGAGTTATTAAAATTTTGATTGATTTGTTTTGTAGTACACCTTCAAACACTACTTTTTAAGGCTTATAAGTTTGAATTTTTGATCGGTAATATAAGCCCGAAAAAGCCCGAAAAGCCCGAAAAGCCCTGTAACCTTGTTAGGACCGGGTTCGGGCTTTAAAATATAGGCTCGAAAATATTTTGGGTCAAGCCGGACCGAACTCAAACATATGCGGGTTTTACGGGTTTCAGGCCGGGCCGGGCCGGGCCAGCCCGATTGACACCCTTGACGTATATCTGTCTATATATTGCGTACACGGTTTTATTTTTGTTAAGTTAATTATTTCATGTAAAACCAATTAAAAAACAAAAAAAAAAAAAAAAAGATCTTAAGACAGATCGATGTATATATCGATCGTATATACGTATGTACTATCAAAGCTGGTAGAAATTGATTGGTTTTCTTTTACATGTCAAAAAAACTACTAGCTATCACTATAACTATCTATAACATCTTAACAAAAATGTATATATCTAGCTACACACACTATCATTATACGTATATTATTAGAATTTTGATCGAGCATATATACTATGCAAACTGTAACGGAAAATACGATATAGACATACTAAATTACATTTATTTTATGTATTTATGCCAGATGGCGTATGCAAATGATGTGGACATGGCAACTAAATTAAGCGAAGCTAGTGTCAATGGACACTTGCATTGGTATCTATCGAACGAATCCATTATTATTTAGAAATCTAGTTTTTTGGGACCAAGACAACCGATATGGGTCTGAGACAAATGGGCATTTGATGTCTAATATGGAATATGGTGACCGTCCACTTAAAAATGGTCACCCACAAATAAAATAAAACTAGATTAAGACTCGTGCTATAAACACGGGTTGAAATTTATTTTATTTATATTGTAATTTTTTTATAAAATATTATTTATGTGATTGTTTTTAAAAGTTTTTTTGGATAAAATAATATGCAATAAAATCATATGCTAGATATGATAACTTGAAAAAGACACTTATTTTGTAAGTTTTATATTGATAATGATTCTAGATAAGTACATGTGCTATAACACTAGTTAAATTTTATTTTATACAAAATTTTGTATATTTTTTATTTTAAAAGAAAATTTTAATATGTTGTATTAGTTTATGTACTTGTTTTTAAAAAGCGAGTTATTATATTATGAGTAATTTAATATATTGTTATACTTTTTGTTTTAATATACTTGGTTTTTTAAAATTCTTTCATATTATAGTGACATATTATTGACATTGCTATAACAAAACAATTTAGAGTGTTTATAATTTCTAACTTTAATACCAAGTTTCAATATTTAAAAAATATTTCAAAATAAATTATTTAAAGTTTATTATATTATATAAAATTATAAAATTCAACAAAAAAGTATGAAATTGAATTTAATTATTCAAATTTTGACCCGTTACTCAGTAAAATTTTTAATTCAGTAGATATTATTTTTAAAGAATAATATTAATAAAAATTGAATCTTTTATAGATTGAATCATTTATATTTGTTTTTGAAAATTCAACTTATGGTATATCCGAAAATAAAACTATATTTTAATTGTAATAAATAATATGATAATTTATTTGTTTTACAAAATAGACTCATATATAAATATAAGAGGTGAAGTATAATATTAATTAACAATGTTAAGTTAGATATCAAAGAATTTTATTTGATGAATAATTTAATAAAAGAAATTAATATTGTACGTCAGATGATATCAAATGATTTTTAAAAATATTCTCTTTAAGATTTTTGGAAACAATAAATCCAGACTATACAAATAATATAAAACTTAATCTATAACCTATTTGTAACCAACTTATTAAAATTATATATACAAAATAATGTTGTGTACTTTCATTTTATTATATAGAGGATATCTTAGAATTTCTACATAAACGTTTAAAATATATACTCAAATAATTGATTAAACAACAGTGATATATGAATCAATTTTTTCTGATATATATATATATATATATTATATTCCTAATTATATAACTTTTAGCACTAAATATATAATTGTACGAATCATTTTTTGTCTTCACCATGCTTAGCTCGAGCAATTACTATGGCTCGATGTATTGACGCAATGTTCAACTAAAGCATTCCGTTTTTTTTTTGGTTTTTTATTTCTAAAGAAACGTTTCACTATGTATTGTTGTTTAAGCAGATATTTTAAATACATTTTGGTTTCCAACCCCCGAGAATATAGGGCGAGCGATCGTTTGAATTTTGGACCACATCCCAGTTGGACAACTGGTTAGGTTTTATACAGTTCGTCTTATAAAAAAACACATATTCCTGTTGTAGGGTCCGTGGAAATATGGTAGAAACTAGAAAGCAAAGAGCTAGTGGTAGGGTTTGACTGGATAGTCCAAACCTTAGCATATGAGATACAATAAAATTTTATCATGCATGTATATTTATTTAGTTTTCAAGCTAATTTTAGAGTTACGATTTCCTAAGAATTAGATTGACATACTCTTTCTGTATTAAAATACATGATGTTTTAGGATTTTCATCCTGATTAAAAAAACAATTAATAATGTATTGTTATTAACTCAAAATAATAAATGATGTACTACTTTTGATATTTAGTAGTATGTTTTCTTATTTGATTTATTGTAAAAGCAAAATCATTAAATATTTATTTGATTTTGAAAATGAAAATGCATTAAATACACTAAGAAAATCATCTTTTTTGATACAAAATAAAATCTTAAAACATAATGTATTCTGATACAGAGGGAGTAATAAATAAATGTTTCACTATGAATTTTAATATGTTAACAACAAAAATTAAATGTTTTGGTTTAGTATTTTCGGTTATGTATTGCATCCAACTTGGCAACATTTATTCTTTACTCGAAGTTCGATATAGAATTGAGTGAACAAACATCATTTTCGATATAATAGATTGCAAAATGAACAACATTAGAATCTTACCGAAAACGTTAATTATAAGCTTATTATGATACAATTATTTATTTAATTAACGCATTGCATGGTCACAGCCTGATCTAGGCTTCCAACTTACGGTTTCTTTATAAAATTTATAAAATGATATTTCTCATATATATATATATATATAGTTCTATCTGGTTGACGAGGACTGATTAAATGATACAAATAATTGGGCACATTCTCTTCCATATTAGTTTAGGTTACTTAATTCTTCCAAGTTCTATCATAACACGTGGTCATGCGACTCTTATCTTATCTTAAACTCTTTTTTGGTGGTTACAATGTAGAAACATATCATTTTGCATAGTAGTTCGAAGTTAGAATGCTTTCAGATGGTATAAATAATCATCCCCGAAAAAATATTAGAGTCTACATGAGAGCCCATTTAAGAGTTTTGACGACGAATGATTTTTTTTTGGAATTTAGAAAGCCCAATAATTATTTAGCTCCTTATAGG
>NC_025700.1:29027156-29027508 GCF_000633955.1 Camelina sativa | reverse complement strand
TTAAAATAGTAACAAAATTCGATAAGTATCATTAATTTAGTAGTAGTAGTAGTAGTTTCTAATTAATCAATTTGAAGTTTACCGTACATGTATGTAGTTAATGTTTCAGCATGTGATGTGATTGATTGAATCCATACTTAGCAAAGTAATTAACAGAAATTAGTAAAGATAAAGCATAGAATAAAAGTTATTATGAGGAATTTAGGAAACAAAACTTTGAAGTAAAAAAAAAACAAAAAAATGAAGAAGAAGAAGAAAAAAGAGAGTGCAAAAATATTGAAGTCAGTCAGTAGTGTTAAGTGGTGGTTGACAATTTATTTTTTATTTAAAAAAAAAAAAAGAAAAAAAAAAA
>NC_025700.1:29026526-29027147 GCF_000633955.1 Camelina sativa | reverse complement strand
AAAAAAAAAAAAAAAAAAAAAAGAGAGAGAGAAGAAAACGACCCTTACTTTTATTAAAATGTTTCCTTCTTCGTGGAAAAATCACCCAATTTTTAAATTGGCTAAGTAGCGTTAATCTTGCTAATAAAAATGCAATCTCTCTCTCAAAAGACTGCAGAGAGCTCTCTTCTGTTCCGTCTATCTCTCTCTCTCTCTCTCTCTCTCTCTGTAGAGAGACTCAACCAAAGAGCGCGAATCTGAACCGACAGATATATATATTTTAATAATTTCATTCATACCCCTTCCCTTCCCTTCCCTTCCCTTCCTTTTTGGTTCGTTCGGTTTTTTTATATCCCTTTTCCCTCTCTCTCTCTCTCTGCTGCCCCTTGCTTCCTTCTTCTTCTTCTTCTGCGATACAAACTTAACTAAATTTTCGATTGTAAAAGAAAGATCGCTGACTCGATTCAACTAATTGTTGGTGTGGGTTTTTGGTGAGACAGGTAATCCTAAACCCTCCTCCCTCACCAATTCAATGTATTTTGATTGAATTGTTTCCTTTGTATTCATTAATATATATATATATATATGTCTTTGAAGCAAATCTCTTTTTATTTATTCTATCTTTTTTTTTTTTTTTTTTTT
>NC_025700.1:29019442-29026325 GCF_000633955.1 Camelina sativa | reverse complement strand
TTTTTTTTTTTTTTTTTTTTTTTTTTTCCATTTTTATTGCGAAATTTCCTCTCTAAAAAAATAATTTGGTTGGGTGTGTGATCTTGGTCTTTGGCTTTGACTCTGCATTCCCCTGTTAACCTTTATTTTTTATTTTTTGTTTTAATAGGAATTTTCAAAATTTGTCTTCTTTCTTGTTTTAAGTGTAGCAATCACGAGTCTCTCTCTCTCTCTGTGGCACAGTATGTATGATTTGACTAGCACGAACGGAACGCTTCATACTTGCTTTCTTTTTCCTTTGGTTGCCAAAGTTGAACTCTTTCTTTCTTATTTTCTTCCTTGGTTGTTACGGAACAGAGCGAGCGTGCTTGATGGGTTCTTCTACACGTGGTGACGCACAAGTAGAAGACGATGGTCGCTTCTTTGATGCCATTCAAGACGAAGAACAAGACTCCTCTGCTTTTCATCTCTGGACCACCACTACTCCCGATAGTGTTTCCAACCGACGCCGTAAGTTTCTCCAATCTATGGGCTTTAGTTTTAACAAGACTTCACCAGACGACGACGACTCCCAAGATGATGATGACCTTCAACCACCACCCCAGCCTGATTTGAATGAAGTTGTGACACACGTGGTGGATTTGTTGGTCAGGAATGAATCTACTGCTTCCTCCTCCCTGTTCGACATATCCTCCTCTGTTTCCTCATCATCTCAGGATACAGATGATCACACCTCGTTGGCCAGGAATGTTTCCAGTAGTTCTAGTATCCCCCGAGGGTTGCTGAGTGAATCCAGCTCTAGTAAATCTGGTAGCTTTGGCGATTTTCATGACACCCGAACAGATGATTTGCTCAAGAGAGGCGCTAAGTCTTGGTTAAAGAAGCTTGGTGTTCTGGCTCATGTTTTTGAGTCTTTGGACTGTGAATCGGTTAGATCACCGTTGCATCAGGTTGCGCGAGTGCATACACACAAAAAGCAGTTCAAGGAGCTCTCATCTCTCTCTGTTGACCAAGATTTCTCGGCGCATGATGGTTCCATCTTAGCCATGAAGTTCTCTCCTGATGGGAAATACATTGCAAGCGCTGGTGAAGACTGTGTTGTCCGAGTTTGGAGTGTATCCGAGAAAGATAGAACAGACAACAAGTATCAGGTAGCTGAGGCTGATTCCGGTGTTTACTTTGCCATGAACCAACACTCTCAAATTGAGCCCTTGAAGATCAATAACGACATAACTGAAAAGAAGACAACAACAAGTTTTTTGAGGAAGTCATCGGACTCAACTTGCGTTGTGTTACCTCCTACTGTCTTCACTATATCGGAGACGCCTCTGTATGAGTTCAGAGGTCATATAGGGGAGATCTTAGATCTTTCCTGGTCGGACAAAGGGGTACATATATATATTTTTTGAAACTCTTTCCTTACATTTATATATGTAGTCTTTGTTTGTGCACATCCTCTTACGTTTACTACTCTTTGCTGCAGTATCTCCTGTCATCTTCTGTGGACGAGACTGTTCGATTGTGGAGAGTAGGTTCTGATGAATGTCTCAGCACATTCACTCATAACANTTGCAGTATCTCCTGTCATCTTCTGTGGACGAGACTGTTCGTTTGTGGAGAGTAGGTTCTGATGAATGTCTCAGCACATTCACTCATAACAATTTTGGTAAGCTTCTTCGTATTGTATATTCATTCTTTTTTTTTGTTTTTTAATTGCCCGTGTATTCACTCTCTCTTTCTTGCACAGTGACTTGTGTGGCATTCAACCCTGTGGATGACAATTACTTCATAAGTGGATCGATTGATGGCAAAGTTCGGATATGGGATGTGTCTCGTAGTCGGGTTGTTGACTACACAGATATAAGAGACATTGTAACTGCTGTTTGCTACCGTCCAGATGCAAAGGTATACTTTGAAAGACTTTAGTTTCCTTAAAATTTTCATATGATCAAGTTGCTTACTACAGAGTTTTGCAGGGTGCAGTAATAGGTTCCATGACAGGTAACTGTCGCTTTTACCATATATTCGGTACGTTATCATCTTACAATTAGATGTGGAGATCACTTGTTAATGACAAATTGTTCAATGTTGATACCAAAATGAGTGTACTATATATTGTTCATGTTGTGCGTTTCAGATAATCAGCTGGAAATGGACAAAAAGATCAACATACATGGGAAGAAGAAGGTTGCAAGCAAAAGGATAACTGGTCTTCAGTTTCTTCCCAGTGACTCGGAAAAAGTGATGGTTACTTCTGCTGATTCACAGATTCGTATCTTATGCGGAGAGGATGTTATCTGCAAGCTTAAAGGTCAGGATCTATTCATAAGTGCAGATGAATTGATTGTATTTGTTCTGTTTAAGATTTTAAGATCGTAACTTTCCTTTGTGCTTGCAGCTTCTAGCCTTCGCACAACATCTGCTTCATTCATTTCAGACGGGAAACATATCGTCTCAACATCAGAGGATTCATGCATACATGTCTGGAACTACTCTCAATTACCCAGCAAGAAGCCTTCTTCAGGGACAAAAAGGACTCGGTCTTACGAGGGCTTTCTCTCACACAATGTGTCTGTGGCTATACCTTGGCTCAGACAAGGACACAGGGATGAACTGTCCGAGTGTATCATAGATTTGGACAGGAAGCTACCGAAAGTGGACTGTTTCTCTCCGATGAAAGGGTCAACAACGTGGCCTGAAGAGAAGCTGGAAGATGCTGCAATGAGCAACAGAGGGAAGCTGAAGCTTCTGAGGAGTGCATGGCAACCTCACCTGTGGGGGCTTGTGTTTGTGACAGCCACCTGGGATGGAAGAATCAGAGTATTTAACAACTATGGTTTGCCAATTCGGGTCTAAAAGACGCAAATGTTAATTTAGATAGGATTCTTTTATTTGTTGTTACGTAGAAGTATAATATGTATACACATTACACAACAGAAGATGTTATTGGCAATTAGAAGGCCGGTGTGATTATGTGTTGTTGTGCCCTAGGCCAGAAAGTGTTATTACAGTTTTCCAAAATCATTATAATTGTAACTACAGATCTCCAGTGTCTCTCCATGGAAAACTATTTTACCACTTGCCCAACTCAGAATTGTATATGGATGATGATGAATCCTTAACACTTACGCTAAGGCTATAGCTAAGGCCAGGCTCCCCATTTCTGGTCTTGATCTGGGCGACACCACTCAGCATCAACTTGCTTCTCTTTCCCACTTTCTTGTTGAGTCGTGAGAGGCCATAAGTCTCCCCAAAAGGATTTCTTGGCTTGCAAATGAAGGTCCGGGTTCTTGCTTTTTGTTATCACTCTCCTTTCAAATGCTCCCTCTGAACCGTCCTCTTTGGTTGGCACACACATATCCAACGTCACTTGTTTCCCTTTGCGGAATGGAGGGAAAATGATTCTTCCCCATCCGCCTCCCACACACGCTCTCTCACTCTCCTCTTCCTCTTGGTCTCCCTCTTCAGTTGTGTCAGTTGTGTCTTCCACATCCTCATCAGTACCTTCACCGTCTTCTTGTTCTTCCTCCTCATCCATGGTATCAGAGTCATATGCTCTTGGATTAATGTAAGGCACTTCAACCACCTGTGATTTGATAAAGTCCTCTGCACACAATATCGAATGGGCAGAAAACTTAGAAGAGTCAAAAGCTAGATGTGCGCATGGTTTTCATAGGTTAGCCACACACTTACCATAGTCAATCTCTAGATCCTCAGGTTTCTTATTTGAGCGTCTCTCCTTTAATGTCTCCAACTTCATACCATCAAGAGGCCACAACTCCCTAAATAGAGGTCATAAACCAAAAAAACTATATTCTTAACAACATTCCTCTAAAGATCCTGATGATAGTTCATTCAAACATGACAAAAAGTACCAACCGTGGGCGCTGCCCTCTCCTGAAAACTACAAAAGAAAACTTCTCATCCTCGAACCCGCGTAGGGGAACACCTTTTGTACGCTGCAAAGGTAAATGTAAGGATTTGGAGTCATCTGCAAACATAGAGCTGACTAAAATCTATATATTTGCTGAAGACAAGATTAAGCAAAAATATGGAACCTTGTAGGAACGCTGAGATGAAGTTCTCTGCAACCGCTGAACAAAATGGCAGTACTTTCCAGTGTTTTCAAGCGGGCACTTTCCATCATGAGGGCACTGCATTTGCAACCCCCTCCTTTTGTGTTACAATACATTCATGTAATCGTTTTCATAAAAACTGTAACATCAAGTTCTTGACTTAGCGTTTGACAACTGGAGAATAGTTTTTCAGGAGGGATATTGACACTTACTGGAGCAACAATATGCGCACCAGATTTGAGATCGAGCACTGCCTTCTCAGCTCCAGCTTTCTTCATTTTATTTTCCAGTTTACGTAGTTTCTAAGATAAAATGAATACATTGAAAATAAGCAGAAGAGGGATAAATTAACTTTTGACAACAGAGACAGCTCATTATACGAGTAATGAATAAATGTGTATGCAAATGAAATTACCCTCTTCTCCATCCACAGTATATGTGACCGCATCTGAGATATAATATTAGCACCGTGTGGCGTTCCTGGTTCAACCAAAACCTGTTCAACCAAAATTTACGAGAAGAGTTAGTAACAAATAAAAATGCAAGAGCACACGAAGTACATGTTCTAGTATAAACAACGTTATTTTGGAGAATGAAGGATGAATAAACTCAAAAACCATACCAAGAGATCATCTGTAAGGTCCCAGAGCTGGCGAACCACAGTAATCCTGTCTTTGAGAGATGGTATCTCCCCTAACACATAGGACTTAACCACCACCCACAGGAAAACATAAGGAAATTTACTCAGTTTTTTAAAACAAACTTGTAAAGAAGAATGACAGCTGAAGCGACTGAATAAAAGAAATAACCCACAGCAATGACAAGATCATGTTTCCTCTGGGACTTTTCGTTGATCTCTTTACACTGTTTGTTGATCTCTTTACTAAGCGCTAGCAGGCTAGTATACCCATGGATGAGAGGCAAATCCTTGAGGCCTTTCATATACACAATAATGGTAAGATCAGAACCCAAACAATGCAAGTTACTATTGTACAAAAAGCTCTGTAAGACGCAATCAAAGTGAATTACCCTGAATCAAGTTACGTCCTGCACGCTGCATTGACTGAGATGGTTCAACTATGTTTACTCTCTCCACAGACTTTGGCCAAACCTCTTGAACCGCCCTACAAGATGTTAAAACGAGTCAAGAACGAAATAAAAGTATCAGAAGTAAATAGGGAAGCATCTATCTCCTCACCAGAAACCTGAACCAGTGCCAGCACCAAAATCCAGCACTCTTGTAGGCCTAAAATCCGGTATTCTTCGACGAATCTATTTAAGAAGATATATATATAAAAAAACAGGTCACTATATGATCAGAAGGGGTTACAATCTCAAGCTCACTTGTTTCCTCTACACAAGTCTCACACATTTAGGCTAGCTAAACCAAAAACAAGAAACATGAGGAAGGTAGTAACCTCAATGAGTACTCTGTAGCAGACGGAGAAAACAGCGGGCATACGAGAAGCAATGTAAGCAGCAGTCTCACCGTCCCTGTACTGCAGACCACTATCTCCATAAACGGTCTGTATCTTCCACCGCTTCGTCTCCACCGAGTTCATACAATCAGCTAGACTCTTCGCCGTGCTTTCAGGTAACTGCAGATTCGTGTCCTTTATCTCTTGGAATGATTCCGACAGCTGCCGAACCTTCTTCCTAATGTGCGGATCATCTTCCTCGCGGAGATATTTCTTGATTGCCCGCCGGAGACGGACGGGGACGACGAGTAGGCGGAGAGACTGCTTCGCTGCAGACCTTAGGGTTTCCACAGTGAAGACTTTCGGGACATTCGCTGCCATCTTCGCCGGAGCTCTGATCTGAATTGCAGCAAGTTGCCTCCGAGGTTTTAGCCTCTGTCTAGGGCTTAGCTTTGTGGGCCACCGATTTATTATTTCTTGGGCCTAAAAGGCCCTTTATTATGCCCACTTACTATACATGGACTCGAGTAGGGCTATGAGCAAACAAACAAAGGGCCCTAGTACTGGTTTGGCTTTTGGATACGATTTCATTCTTTCTCATTCATCTAGTGAGATGAACAAATCAGTGGCAGACGTAGGAAAAAAATTTAGGGGGGTCAATTTTTTTTTATTTTTATTTAAATTGTTAAAATGAAAAGAAAATTCAATTGATGTACTCGAGTTATGGAGTGACATCCTTGTGGGACAAATCAACTTCGCTGCAGATAATTCATTGATTTATATACATAGGTCGTGCACTGGAACAAATTGTATAATATAGTACCAAGATCATGAAACATCCTCTCATGGTGTTTTGACTGATGTATAGATTACATAACAAGAACCTAGCTAAGCTAGCTAGGATTACAAAACCCTACAACTAATATTTTTTTTTACATGTCGGGACATATCACAACCACATACATATATATACACACCTACTGGCTACTACACACACACACACACTCACCTAGTATATTATAAGGTATTACTATATATATATATAGGACTTGGAGATTTAGTATACATAAATAGGAAAACGATGGTTGTAATTGGTTAAAAGGTTTGAGAAACNGGACTTGGAGATTTAGTACACATAAATAGGAAAACGATGGTTGTAATTGGTTAAAAGGTTTGAGAAACGTTGGGAGTGGAAGCTTGAGAAATCAACAACTCAGAAGCAGTCCAGAGTCTTTGAGCTTTAAGATTGCATGATCCGGATTTAGATGTCCGAGCCTCGTTGCAGTCTGAGAAGTACTTGCCACACACGTTCTTCAATCTCGGACTTGTTGCCACGTAACATGTCGTAGCTGCTGCCTGAGGAACAGACTTCAAAAGCTTGGAGGTCAAGAAAAACACTAAATCAGAGAC
>NC_025700.1:29017986-29019382 GCF_000633955.1 Camelina sativa | reverse complement strand
CGATGCCTGGTGATGCTGCTCTGTTGGAGAGAGCCTCGTGAGTAAGAGTTTTGTTTGTCATCATATCCTAACACAGCATTGGTATGTATGCTACTACGTACTAGAGAAGAAGAAGTGTAGGAGTGTGTAAATTGAAACTAGCTAGTAATTCTCTGTTCCACATGAGTAGACCACCTACACATTGGTTTGGTGAAGAAAGTATTGTGGAAGGCGTGCGCCAAACATATCAACGCAGATGCTACAAATACCCAAGAAAGCCGTGAAGGACAACAAAAAATATAGCGTGTCATATATAAACACTTACCGTGACGATGTACTACTATTGAATTGATGGTGGGCATTTCCATGCGTAGTTTTATCATGTTTTTTTATTAGACTTTTTTTTGCACTATATATATATGAAAGGAATCAAAGAGTAGTGATTCTTTATGCTCTCTCTAAGTTAGTCAGTCCAAATCTAATCAATCAAGGAAGGAACAATATTCAACAACTATGTTTATATATATGAATGCAAGAAGAAGTAGTCTTGGAAACGATTTGAGATACATGCCTAAGTGAATAATATATATACTCTTCTAGTTTGTTAATTAAGAGGATCAAGAAAACACATTAATTTACTTGTAAACACTATGAAAAAGGTAAACATTAGGTTTCTGTGGAGGCTAAGAAAGAAACACCACACAAGAAGGCGTAGTAATGCAGAGACGATCCTATTTGAGTAGTAACTAAATTAATTAAGTCCACCAAAACGGTACCGTTTTACTAAACCAAATAACACTTTTTTTCCTTTTTTTTTTCCCCGGTGGCCGGTGGGTCGATTTTGGATGCGGAGATTGATTGCGACTGCGACTGCGACTGCGACTGCGATTGCCTCATCGACGGCGAAGAAGATAGCTTTCCCCAGAGGAATAGGAGGAGGAGGATCTGCTGCTGCTGCTCGAGCTTTTTCTTGTTACCGAGAGAAACTGAGAGCAGGGCTTAATCATCACTCCTTGAGGTTTGAAGATGCGCTTGATTTGTTCTTCGAGATGGTTCAGTCTCAACCCCTACCTTCCGTTGTTGATTTCACTAGACTGCTCACTGCTGTTTCCGATATGAGAAGATACGGCACCGTCATCTATCTCTCCCAGCAGATGGAGCTTTTTGGTATTTCTCACGATCTCTACAGCTTCACCGTTCTGTTGCATTGTCTCTGCCGATGCTCTCGGCTCTCTCTTGCTCTATCCCTTCTTGGGAAAATGATGAAACTTGGGTTTGAGCCCACCATTGTCACACTTGGCTCTCTCCTCCACGGTTTCTGTCTCCGCAATCGATTCCACGATGCCCTTTCCCTCCTTGATTCCATGGCTAAATCGGGATACGAACCCAATGCTGTTATCTACAACACTCTCATTGA
>NC_025700.1:28997810-29017926 GCF_000633955.1 Camelina sativa | reverse complement strand
TTAATCACCACGACCATCCACAAGCCAAATAACTACACAACAAAAACGACATCTATATATTTACTGGAAATTAGGATCCATATATGCTTGAATCCTATTGTCATAATGGCGAATGTTGAGAAAAAAAATTTAACTAAAAAATAGTGCTGCTCTCTGAGGCATATTGTACATAACTGACAAAAGAACCACAACTTACCTTATCTTGCATTTCAGTGATTTCTTCGCATTCTGAGCCTTCTTCTCCTTCAGAATCAGCCATCTCTTCACACTCAAACTCAACATGTTCTTCTTCCATCATCTCTTCGTCAGAGTCACTTAATTCCTCCTGCTCCATCACTATACCTAGATTAGACTGATCACCCATTTCGTCAATGCATCTACTAATATTATCACTTGGTGCAGTTGATCCAGGCACTTCAGAGCCGTCATTACGTTGAGTCATGCAGGTGTCTGGAGCTTCTGAAATTTTTGCTGCTGAGACACTACCACGATTATTTACCTTAGAAGAGCTCGGACTTAGATAGATATCTAAGTTCACATCTTTACCATGTTTGCTAGAGCTTAAAGATTTCAAGCTGACATCATTACGACCAGCACCAGGGATTGAAGTGTGCTCAACAGCACCAGAAGTATCCTGAAGTTGACATAATTTCCCTTTCTTGCCAATGTCTGGGACTAAGTTCCCACGTCTACTAGTATGAAAAATACTTTCACACTGACTTCTTTGAAGAAGAGGATGAAAACAGCTGTCAACCTGTGCTGTCTCATGTTCGTTTGATGATGATTTTTTGAGGATTTCATCAGTTGAGTGATTGATTTGCTTTGGACTGTTGAAAAGACTTAGCAGCTGAGGTCGATTGTCAGAAAAGAAACTAAAACTAGAACCCCCTGGGTCTCTGTTTGGAGGGTAACATGTAATCTGTCCTTGCTCAGGGGTCCGGAACAATAAAGGATGCATTTGAAGATCTGAGTCATTGCTCTGCACACCCATCCCAGAGGAGCTCTCTGCAGGCACATCTTCCTGCAAATCTACCACCTTCTCGCTAGAGGGACCATTGTTATCCCTGTCAGCTGAAAAGCAAGGAGGTTCAATACCCAAATTTTCCCTCCCCGAAACATCTGATATGCCATCCTTAATGATACAAGTTTTGGAGGATGTTTCAGACTGATTCTTCGCAAAAGCTGACTGCGAGATAACACGGACCGAAGATGGAAGGTTAACGGGAGGTAAATCAGGGGCTAGTCTCACAACACTTCTGTTGCATAGTTTTCGACTACGATATGGCCGCATACTTGTCAATGCTCCTGAGGCGCCGGGTACTGTACCAGATGTGTGGTGGTACAGAGGAACGAAAGAAGGTGCAAGCCTCTGCGTACATGTCAGAATTTGGGCACCACAAAGATCAGGTTTTGTAGATCCTTCAACGGTACATGTTTGTAAAGACTCATGTCGATCAACGGGAACATCCTTTGCCTTGTCAAAGGAGTGCATAGATGCAGAATAAAAGAGAGTTGGCATGCCAGGCCTCCAGTCTGCTAAAAAACCTTCATGTAGGTATGCCTCACCTGAACTCTCAACCAATTCATCTCTAACATGATATTCATTGGCTTTAGAAGCACCATGACGATCCTGCAACAATGCGATGAAAGATGAGCAAAGCTAAATTACATTTTTTAGCAGAAACCCAAAATTTAGCATATTCAGTATGGATGAGTTGCATCATTTAAGAGGTAACCACATAATGAAAGACAGACCTCTTTTGAAGATGCCTGCTGCTCTCTGGACTTTCTGTTTGTATCATATAACCTCCGCTTCTCCTTCTTTACATCATCTAGCTTATATGACTTCTGAATTCCAAGGGCAGTGCGCAATTGTCGTGGCAGTGAGGATGGGTCTCGATGAGGCACCACGAATTTCCACACAGACATCCAATCATATTTGAAGTACTTAAGCCCCTGAGGATTCAAATTTGTACTGAGCACCAAAGAAAAATTTCCGATCAAAGATTGCAAAAAGAATGCGCTTTTCGAATTACCTCTTGTATACATACTATCTCTTGTGGAGTCAGGGGAGAGCTTTTTATCCTCAGAACAGCCTGTGGGTGGCAAAATTTACACATACACAACAGTTAGAGGAAAATACTGCATAACCTTATAATTATGGTTGGAATAAAATACATTCGTCTTTAGCCATCAGTCGGTGTCCGTCTTAAACATGTAATGCTCATTTGCATAACGTATGTTCAGTTAAAAGCATAAAAGATGGCCAGCCAACATTATCATATATGAAAATGATAGAACTCATAAATATGTAATGGTTTCACAGTGCTTATTTGTTAACAAACAAGTTCAGACCACTGAATTAACGGAGCCGATAGGCAGACAGATAAGTATACAAATAAAAAGGTGATAAACTAAATCAAGCATATAACCGACCTTAATTGGATTCTCTGGGGCTTTAGATGATCTCCGGTTTTTTTGCCTAACATAAATCTGAAACAAATACAAGTCGAACGTATTAAAAGAGACAAAGCCTTTTATTTCTTGATCACCAGCCTGGCTGATGAACACATGAGTCTTAATACCTTCATATTTTTATCTATATACATTAAAGGTTGTGGTCAATATAGCACTTATGAGAACTAAGATAATGAGAGCAATCTAATGAAAATACCAACTGATTACTTCGTAACCTAAACACCATTCCTAACTCTGCAGAAGTTCAGTGATGATTACCTGATGCTCGCCTTTACATGGAAGAAAGCGCTGCTTTATTGTCTTCCAGTCTGAGTTATATTCCATAATTCCAAGAGCCAGTAATCTGCGTTCAAACAGCACATGTAATAAATTTTTGACTACATTAGTAGACTGGACAACGAAAAAAGGAAAGGAACTTACTCATCCTCAGCATCAGTGAATAGGACCCGATTGGCGACAGCTACATGAGGTGGCTTGTGGGGATACAGCGATACTCTAAAAAACGGCAAAAATCTTTTAGCTAACTTCGCGATATCCTTGTGGACCAAGGCAACAGATTGCTTCTGGGCTGACTCAACAAGTGTAGCAGCTAACGTCTTCTTAGATTGCTGCCGACCTGATGGTGACTTACTTGAACTAGGGGATGAAAGAGGATAATTTACGATCTCACCGCCAACTTCTTGGTGAGGAAGTGTAAATAACGGCACTCTTTGAGATGACGCATCAAAACCGGATTCCACTTGACACCGTCGATAATCTTGAACAGCTACAATGGTTCAATAATCAAAAGAATTATACTGCGTAAACAGATAAGATAACATACAGATTTAGCACCCCAATTTTTAACCAATAACATACCATCAGAAACATCAATTAGATATCTTCCAGCTAGATCCAGAACGGATGATGCGGAAGCAGAGCTGAGAGGATGACTTGGGCGTGAAATATATCCTTGGTGTTGTTTGAGCATCTCAGATAGAAGTCTTTGAACTTGGGTTCCAATATGCTGGCGTGAATGATCAAGTGCACAAAGAGAGTACACTTGGATAAGAAGTTGAAGGTGATCGTGAATCAAACAATGGAGTTCTCCCATTTGGGCTTGACTGAAGCCATTTGTTATCCTGTTTTCTGATGATGACGCAACTGCTTCAGTAGCAGAAAACATTCTAGCAGGTGATGCAATGGGCAAGATAGGCACAAGAGGGCGTAATAATCTGCCAGACTGTTCGGGAGAATTGTTCTTGTGGTGAGAGGAGATGTTGTTAAGCTGTCTCTTCTGCCTAGTCATGGGGCGTCGCTTAGTGCTTTTCTTGTTGTCACCAGCGGTGACCTTTTCCGGTAAAATATCCTCGTCATCAGTCTCCAGAGCTTCCTCAAGTTCAATCTCGAAGTCTAAATCGTTATCCTCATCATCATCATCATCGTCATCATCATTAGTTACACCCTGTGCCAAGGGAGCCTCAGTATCACCACTATGTAAAACAGCAGCGAGAAACTTGCGGTACTCTTCCTCATCATCGACATTGGGAATGTCATCCTCATCATCGGTCTCCTGGAGAAAAGCCTCAAGATCATCAAGGGTGAAACTGGCAAGGGAATACCGAGCTCTAGTGCGCTTGCAGATGGCATCCTCCTCCTCCTCCTCCTCCTCCTCCTCAGTTGATGTAAAACCTTGCTTCTTCTGAGTTTGGATCATGTCACAGAATTGATCTCCACCGTTTTCATTCGCATCTACAGTCCTGTCATCAGCCGAACTAGGCTCTTCTCTAACAAAGCCACCGGGATCAAGAGAGTCCTCCGGGATTGGTTCTTCTTGGCAAGAGACATCGTTGCTACTTGGCATGGGGACATCGTCCTTAAGGGAAACAGGAATGCTATTGACAATTTCACCATCAAGAGTCTCAAATTCAGAGCTCAAACTGGAAGAAGCTTCAAGGGAAGGAGTATCCTTAAGAAAAGGATTGAAATCAACATCTTCTTCCTCTTCTTCTTCTTCTTCTTCTTCATTATGATCTCGGAGGTCTCTATTGAGGGAAGACGGCTCAGAAATTAGGGTTTCTGATGATTTCATGACTCAAATCGATTAGGGTTCCGCTATCTAGACATGAAGACAATTGCAATTCTCAGACCACAACACAACAGAACCAATCATCTACTACTTAAAAAGATCAATATCTCCTTTAAGTCCTAAACACAACACACAAAAAAAAAAAAAAGCCTGTTTAACACAGAGGAAGGATTTAGAGCGAAACCGCAGGAGAAGAAAACGTGACTGGGAAGAATTAAACTAATGGCTGCCTGAGAGATTAGATTCAATCTCTCTCTCTTCTCTCTTCTCTTTTTTTTTTGTTTGGGGACCTCAGAAAGAACAAACCAGTCGGGTTGAGCGAGCCGGGTCGGATTCGTCGTAACTCCTTTCTTCTTTCCTATTTACCTTTTTTTTTCCTCTCTTTTAGTTTTGTTTGTTTTTAATAGTACTACAAAAACGGGCTTCAGTAAATTGATAGCATTACTTACCTTAATCCAACTTAGAGTGACTTAAACGTCTGGGCTCACGATAAGAGAAAAACACGAAAAATTGTGTTTGGGCCTAATCGAGATACAGAAAAAAAAAAAAACATCGTATAAATTTCCTATAGTTAGTAAAATTGGTTGCCATAAATCTATATATAATAGCAATCCGAAAAAATGCCACCAAAAATTGTGTTTTTTCAATAGTAATTTTTAGATAATTTTTCATAAAAATCTGTAAGAAATTTAAATTGTATGTTTTACAAAAAGTTGCGATTGTTCATTATAATTTTTTTTTATAAAATTGTAACTGTTTATTGTAGAGTTATGTTTATTTAAATATCCGTATCTTTTGAAATCTATATATATTTGTCTATTTGAACTGTTTTTCAATTTTTTGTCATGTCACTAAATAATATAAAATTTCAATCTCAACAGTTTTTACATTTTTCTAAATTATTCTATAGCATTCATTCTTTTAAAAGTAAAGAAATTCCTCCAATTTTTGATTTAACAAAAGATTTTTGGAATGATAAATCTAATTTACAACTTTTAGTTAATTTTCAATCTAAAAATTTAATGAAAATACCTATAGTTTTTTTTTTCAAGAGTTAGATGAATTATATAGTGAGTTTTTGAATTTGACTTTTCAATATGATAATAAAGATGCGTTCTATTTAAAAGAATTTTACATGGTTTACACAACAGTTGCGATTTTTCATAGTATCTTTTGTAATTTTTTTGTTTTTATTTGTTTTAAAAAAAAAATCAAATGGTTGTATCTGTTCATTGGAGAGTTGTGTCTATTAAAATATATCTTTAATTATAATTATTTAATAGAAAATTATATTTACTCATTACAACCATTAGTTCAATATTCTCAGTTAGGATCACTTTTTCATAACGATTTTTTTAGTTGTAGTTCTTTAGCATAATTCTTCAAAAAATTATTATTTTATTATATTATAGAATTTTATTACTTTTTACACTTGTCCAATTTAAGACTAATAAAATTTATTAATCTATAGAGTATTAATTTATAGAGGTTTAATTTTTTGTTATTGGTTTGGTATTCCATGACACAAATAAGAGAATTAGAGAATTAAAAAACTGCTTAAGTGGCTTCTTTATAATACTTTTACATTTTGCTTGGATTCAAATTATCCATTTTATTAGTAGTAATAGTTGACCATTGAGAAACAAAGGATCATTGTGTTTGACTGCATTGTTAACTTCTAGTAGTTGACCTTCAAATTTTGACAGTCAAAATATCAAACGGTGAGCAAAAAGACATGAGATCTCACTAATGTAATAGAAATATAATATTTGTTGGTGAAGCAAGATATGTTGGCTTCTTCTCCAAGAAAATGGTTTTCCAGCCCTTGGATCTCTTGATCTAAAGTGTTTTCAGTTTTTTTTTTTATACTTTTAATGATAACAAATAAAACTCTTAGACATATTTTCACATGCTTTAGCACAGGAAACATTTCTTTCTACAAAATATCCTACTCTATTTAAAGATGGCAGTTTTCACCAAAAGAAGTGGGACAGACTTATAGTATTGATGATTAGGTTGGAACCCATTCCTCTAACTTGATTTGAGACCGTTATAGATCCAAATTCCAAAGTCTGAAAGTCTAAATCATCTACAACCTCAGCTTGTACAAAATTCAATTAGAGGGTATAGTCTGACAGTACCTAATAAAACGTTAGGAAAATGGAGCTAAACCCCATAAGATCTGATAGTGATGCATGAATATATAACGGTCTAATGGAGCTAAACCCCATGAGGCTGTATCTCTCGTTGACTCCATGGCCGGATTGGGATTCCAACCTAATGTTGTCATCTACAACACTGTCATCAATGGTCTTTGCAGAAACAGAGATTTGAATAACGCCTTCGAGATATTCCACGGGATGGAGAAGAAAGGGATCCCACCTGATGCTGTCACTTACAACACTCTGATAAGTGGCCTTTGTAACTCTGGTAGATGGAGTGATGCTGCTAAGCTTCTCAGAGATTAGTATTTATAGAGAAGGTAGCGTCTAGGTTTATGGTTTAGGTGATATGAGAATATCTTGGAGAGAAAGTAAGAAATTAAAGATACATATCACAAAAATGGTTATTCCAATTTAATTTTAGGCTGTTTTTATCGTTAATTAGGTGATACTATCATTAACGATTTACTAAGTATTATTTTTCATATGTATTTACGCTATTTTTAGCTAACTTTACGGTATTTAGTCCAAAAATAACGTGATATTTGGAAGATTACAATCTGATTTTTTTTCAATGATTTGTTTGGTATTTGCAGGGTTTAGGCCGATTCAAATAGAATAAACAGTTAAAGGGCCGAGAAACAATCCAAATCCAGTAAACAATTAATTGCGATGCCCGTTTGAAGGATCCGACTTAATGGGTCGGTTTGAGGAAAAACACGCGGACCCTCAATTGGATCTGTTTTTATTTAGACAAAATTACCTTCATGAATTTCAATTAACGCTCTCCACAAATCTTAATTCAGTGGCAATTTTAGCAAATAGGTTAGACATTTTGGACATTTTTTCAAATGTACTTCTCTTTTAATTATAAGAAGATTTCAGAGACTTTTTTTTTTTTTTTGAGAGTACGCAGAAACTTAGGCAAAAAAAAAAGAGAAATTCAAAGAGCTAAATTTGGAAAAGGAAATAACATCAAAGTTATCTAACATCCAGACCAAACATGAACCAACGTTGTAATGACATGTTTTACTGTAGCTTCAGTTAAATACAAGCTGGCAGGTAGGTGAACGCCTGATGGACAATAACTCCTTGATCATCTCAAGTTCTTCTTCGCTGTCAGTGGATGTGGAGGACACAGTTACCTTTTTTAAACAGCTTCCGTTTCTTAAGATATATCCTAGCAGTTCTTTCTCTTCTTCTTTTCCTTCATAGTCTCTCCATTCTAGAGTTTCTAAACTCGATAACAAACATTTTAGGAACTGAACTCAGTTTAATCCAGCAGGGGCTCGGTTCGTCATCCTGATTGTCATGGACCGCATGGTACTGATATAAACAGTACATTAGACAATGAATTGGAAAATAACCTGGTCAAAAACACTGAATGAGTTGGGTTGAGATTTACATATGTACCTGACTAAGTCTGAGAGATCGTAATTTAGGGGAATCTCCAAGCAAACGAAGAAGTAGGTTCAACCACTGCTCATCACATGTGCATAGCGTTACCTCTACAAGATGGTGGAAGATACTACCAACATGATGTGCATCCTGCATGCATACAAGACAAAATAAGTACAAGAAAGGTTAGTGGCTAGAGACCTGATCGCAAGAATACCAACTATTTCCAATCGTGCAGATGGCAGAATGATAGAAACCACAACTTGCAAGTAAGAAGAAGATACCTCTGAGGTTAATAAACATAAAAAGAGACACTTGACTGACATAATTATAGAACTCAGAATAATCCTCCCACGATGAGTCTGATTAACGTCAATATCTGCTCTTACAATATTAGGCATTTAATTCTCAATGACACATAACCCATCCGTAAAATCACGTATTTCCAACGTCTCCAAAGAAGGAACATCTATCACAAAACCATGTGCATTATCACTATCTCTTTCTAATGTCCTCAACATCCGTAGAAGCTTTAGAGAAGGCACTCTAATGGTGAAAATAGTCACATTATCATCAGGACGCTGCATCACAACCAATTCTTCAAGCACAGGACAACTTGATAAAGCTTGTTGACAAATTCATCACCACCTGGATACTTCAAGCATACAAGATCCCATAATTTGAGGGAAGGGAAAGAAATTGGACAACTAACATCGTCCACAAGAACCACGTCAATTAGTCTCAAGGTAACAAGCATTCTGCTCCTCGGAAGTATGGTTGGAGATGCACTAGGAGGAGGGCTGACGAACTTGATATGCAGTTCACGCACAGAACACTTTTCTGCAGCTCTAATCCAGACTCTAATATCTTCAGCACCACATGTTTGACCAAGTTTGAAATGCAAAGTTTCTATAACTGGAGCCTCGTGCAGAAACAAAGACCTGTCTACAAAGCGGGAAAATCTTTCATAATCAATGTCTTGATAGCTATCATCGTATACGAGTTTTGGCACAAACATCCAAAGAGACTTCCATTGTGGCCACAACATCATTCATTGTAGGCAGAAACGACAGTATTCTCAAGAGCAATTCTTCAGGTAACTGATCCATGATTGAGATTTGAGAGCTAACCCTTTCCAAAATCCCTCCACAAATTTCCCTATCAACCCTGAAAACGTCGAAAAGATATAAGAGACTCTCAGTTTCTGTTTTCCTCAGGAACCAAACAAATATTCCTACGCAACAAGCAAAACCCTAACGAGGTACATATAACTCACAAACAGAAAGGAAGCAAACGACATCCAATTATCCAAACTCAATGAATCGCTTAATGTTCTAAGAACTAAAGAACTTGAAAAATAAGAACACCTCTCTTATTGATTTAGAAACTTCTCAAAACTAAATCTCTCTCAAATCTTATAAAACACCTCTGCATAGACTATTATATTTATATATTCTCCTAAACCTATTAGAATTAACATTATACAACTTATTGATTTTGGAACTTTTCCTTTTTCCTATTCTATCTCTTTTGGCAACTTCCTAACAGATAACTTCTTCCTCAAGTTGAAATTATCCAACAAATGTTACCCAAAAAACATATATTATTCACGAATTAATACTACTTCGAAAACATATATATATATATATACGTTTACCTGTAACTAGTCCGGTACTTTTCTCGTTCAACGAAGAAGAAGGTCTTCTTAGGGAAATTTAAGCAGTGGATTTAGGAGAAGACGAACTTGTTGAGGTATGCCAAGTATTATAACATGGGATCTTTATCAAATTAGGCATTTTTCGGCCCAAATATTAGAAAATGGGAACTCTAGCCCGTATTCTCGGAATCAGGCCTTTTTCGTGTGGGCGAAAAGACAATTTTAGCCCTGGAAAGTGAGCGGGAGTTGAAGCGTTTGAAATCCCAAAATTTTCAGAAAAAATCGAAAATAGAAAATTAAAAACCCAATCCCTAAAGGTATGACGCGATGTGTACTGTGCGTTGTTTGTTTTGTGGCTGAAAAATCGCGATGTGGTACGGAGACTCGTGGATTACTTAAAAGCGAGTTAGGTCAGAGGATATAAGAGTTGATTTAGGTTGTTGTGGATATTTCGATCTGAGTTGGAGAGGAAAAAAAATTTTACTTGCTTGGGTCAAGGTGGTTAAGAGTGAAACTGAACACGTGGGATACACAAGGAGAAAATGAATGCTGAGGTAATAGTTGTATCTCGTTTTTTTCTTGTATAGTTGGAAATACAATTTCAGGTTTACCGATAACTGTATCATCGAATATAGGTTTCTTAAAAGTGATAACAGCCAATATACATCGTTTTAGAGGGTTAATATGGTCTTATTATTGTATGATTAAGACACCAACTCATATTGTTTTAGGTACTTAATTATGTCTTAGATGTTGTATATGGTTATTCCATTGTTTCAGAGAAGCTTCGTGTGTTATTGCTAGTCGAAAAGAGCAGAGTTAGCATAAAAACTAGTACTCTATGATGTTAGGAATGTAATTTCGATGTCTAGTACAGTTTTCTGCTGTCTCAGGGGGAGGAGGTGTCAGTATATGTTTTCGCCGGTAGCTGGGAGTGTTCAGAAACAAGAATCTGGGATGTTGTGCTTGCCAAGGAATGTTATGGGCGTAGTGTCAATGGCGTATGAAGAGCTGATATCCACTGTTAGTAATGAGTTTGAGCTAAATGGGTTCAACGTTACACCGAAGCTGAGTTATTGGCTTCCATCTCAGTTGTCAATCTTCTCAGTTAACGGTAGGCCTCCGATCATTATCACTTCCAATTTGGGTATCACGAACTTCGTGAACGTTAGGAGGACTGCAGTTCATGTCAATCTGTTGCTCTCTCTTGATAACGGTTATGTTGAAGGGTCGAGAAGAAGTATGCGGAGGCTTTGTGTTGCAGCGGAGGAGGAAAGAAATGCGGAGGGTGATGATGTTCCTGCTGATGGTGGCTTTATAAGGATGTATTCCATTGACACAGCTTCAGGCGGTACCGTAGATGGGAATGCTGGAGGTTCAGTTAGGCTTCGTTTGTTCGATGATGTGAATGAAAAAGGGAAAGGTATCCAAGTTGATGATGGAGGTGGTGGTGGAAGCAGGTTGCGGCCATACAGCGTGGGTGCTGGTCCAAGCTGGGTGAATGAAAAAGGCCCTGATGTCGGTATGGGAAGACAGGAAGCTACTCCTGAGCAGTGGCCAGATACCAACTGTAGTGGTATTATTAGACTTGCAGATGCAGCAACACCTTCCTTGTCAAACGAGTTGGGGATATTGAATGACGATCTTGTAGGAGTGCAAGAGGATGAGTGGAGTAATGAGGATGAACGCGTTCTCCGAGAATTTGAAGCTGCTGAGAAGAGGAAAATGGGATTGGCAGACGTCGTACCTGAAGCAACAAGAGTTGAAAGTGGTGATGAGTTATTGGATCCCGATGCCGTATTTGATGTACAGAGTGGTAGCTCATTCACTGATGGAGTTCAAACTGCAAGTTCAGAGGAAAATAATCTAGATGAGTACCAGAGCTGGACTAACTTTTATGACAGTGGTGATGATGGAAATTGTGTTGTACCTTTTATGAAAGAAGGTGAACCTTCGTGTGTGGCTGAACCTGATGATGGTGATTGTCGTGTTCCTATTATGGATGAAGAACGACCCTCAAGTCCACCAACACATGAGGGTAATTTTCTCGACACGTCTTGGTTAGAGGAAGGCAGAGAAGCTCCGGAAACAGATGTTGGTGAGGAGGTTCTCGCATATGTTACAAGTTCCGTCAATATGCCGCTTAGTCTTGAAAACTTTTATGAAGACTGCAATGAGCAGGGTACTCTTCCAACCAAGGATGCTGAACCTGTTTTTGATGATGTGTTCGACCTTACTAACACAGATGGTTGTGCTGCTGTATCCGTTGAGGAAGATTCTCTATACATTGGGCGTGTTTTCAAAGACAAAGCAGATATGCAGAACTGCTTATCCCTCTATGCAATCAAGAGGCTGTTTTATTTCAGGCAGACAAGGTCTGACCCAGAGAGATTAATATTTGTCTGTGTTGACCCGACATGTCGGTGGAGAGTGTTTGGCCATGTTGTATCGAGGAATTCAAAGAACTTCGAGGTTTGGATAAAAAATTTAACCCATACTTGCACGATCGCAGCAAGGGCCAAGTATTCTAAGCTAGCTTCAGCAAAAGTTATTGGTTCTGTCTTGGAACGGAAATATGCAAATGGATTAAGAGGCCTAAGAGCAATAGACATACCAGACATAATGCTTGATGAACTTAAAGTTTCAGTGACCTACATGAAGGCGTGGTATGCAAGAGAGTCAGCAGTAAGGAAAACGAGAGGCAGTGATGAAGGAAGTTATGAACTACTAGCTGTGTATATTTATTTATTGAAGCAAGGCAACCCTGGGTCTATTTATAAATTGGAGTATAAATTGGGGGAAAAAGAGAAGAAGCAGTTCAAATACCTATTCTTTTCCCTAGCTGCCAGCATTGCAGGTGTAAAACATATGAGGAAGGTAGTTCTTGTTGATGGCACAACAATCAAGGCCAAGTTCAAAGGTGTACTTCTAGCTGCGAGCATGCAGGATGCTAACTTCCAAGTGTTTCCTATCGCATTTGGAATTGTTGACTCCGAGAATATAGCTGCATGGACGTGGTTTTTCAGGCATCTTTCTGGTATACTTCCAGATACTGAAGTCTGGTCATTGTTTCTGATAGGCATCGGTCGATTTATGCTGCTGTTGATGAAGTCTATCCTCAAGCTTTCCATGGAGCCTGTGCAGCTCACATTGAGAGGAATGTTAGACACTTTTCTGGGTTCTTTCAAACTTAGTTGGTAAAGCTGCAAGGGCGTTTAATGTCGGTGATTTTACAAAATGGTATACCGAAATCGGTGTAAGGAGCGCTAGATGTCTGGCGTACCTGGATGCAATTCCTCTTGAGCACTGGATGCAAGCATATTGTCAAGCGAAACGCTACAACATCATGAGTAGCACCGTAGCTGAAGCTCTAAATGCGGCAATTGCAAAGTTTGTGGAACTTCCGATTGTTAGTATGGTGGAGTCTATACGCACCAAACTGATGCAGTGGTTTTGTCTCCGGCGTGCAAAGGCTAAAAGATTGGCTGCACTACCTGATCCAATAACACCGAATGTCAATAAGTTAATGCTTCGCCATCACAAAGACTCTGCCGGTTTGGCTGTTAAAGCCGTGTCTCCCTGGAGCTACCAAGTTAGTACAAGTGAGGGGAAGTCATACTATGTTGACCTTGAGCATAAGAACTGCAGCTGTTTAGAAGTTACCGATTCCATGTTGTCATGCATTAGCCGCGGCAAGGATTAATGGGATCTATATCCCCTCACTTGTAGGCGAGATATACCAAGTCACTGTGTTTGGAGCTTCTTATGCTGAGTTGATATTTCCCGTTCCAAACCATTGTGACACAAATGTACCTGCAACTGTGGAGGAAACTCAGTTTGCCCCGCCTATAAATCCGGCAGGACCAGGACGTAGAAGGAAATGGAGGATCCCTTCTACCGAGGAGCATGTGGTACAATTTTGATCAACACATTTGCAATTGAAAAGCTATATGTACAAGAAAATGGTTCATGAATCTAACCTTCTCTTATTTCGGTCTTGTGAAATCAGGGACCAAAAAGGCAAAAGTGTGCACCACACAAATGTTCAACTTGCCATAAGTCTGGGCATATCATAGCCACCTGCTCAACTGCGGTTGAATAAGGTATGTGATCGATTGAGTTGAAGTGTTTGCGTTGATGATATGGTTTACTTTAAGTGCACACCACTAAATAACATCGAAACTGATATATTTTGTTAGGAGGCAGCTACGTTTTTTGGGGACCAAAGCAGCATCAGGCGGGATGGACCAACTTTTGAGAACTTTTTGGCAAACTTATGGAGCAAACACTTAAGATATAGCAACAACCGGGTCGGAGTCAGTCAGCACATGGGTTAGGCTGAGAAGAATGTTTTGTAGCAGTAGGCGCATAAGCTTACAATGTTCAAGTAAAAAATGAGCATCGTTCTGGAGGGACTGTTTTTTGGTTATGAACAACTAGTAAGGAAAAGCTGCAGGGATCGGAAAGTAAAGAATCATAGTGGTTTTAATGTTGATGTAATAAGTTTGTAGATGAGACTGTTGCATATCCGTTGTGTGTGTATGGATATTGAAGCTCCAATATATATAAAAGCATGCTTTGGTTACGATGGAATTGGAAAGAAAAGTCATAACTTTTGTTAGAAAAATCAGAAACTTACATGACTTAACAATTAGGACATTGTACACTATGGTTTAAACAACCAAAGTGTAATGTTTTAATCCCCAACAATGGTGTTTAACACATTTCTTGAATGCGTCGGGCATACTTGAATGCAAAGCATTTGGGGCAAAGATGTACCACTGAGTAGTTGTTCAAGAAACAATGTGGGAGACCCCCAAACCGAAGAGATTCGTCATATAAGCCGCTTGGTGTTATGCCCATCTCTGCAATTGCAGTAACCACCATCTCTGCAATTCCAATGGCTTCTTCGATAGTTGGAACAGCTCTGAAAAAACCATTGAATACTTCCATCCCATCGTCAAAGGAACCACAACAAATTAGGAAAGTGGCAAGAGCAAATCGAGCATATATAATTTGTGGCGCACCATGAGCAAGGAGATCGATGGACCGTTGGGAAGGCCCTGTTTGTGCAGCCAAACGTAGTCCTTCCACGTATTGCGCTGTTGTATTTCCAGCCTGAAGACATTTTAATAGGAAAGGTCTGTAGATAGAACCTGGAACGCAGAGTTGGCTGACAAAGATGAATTCGTTGATGTCAACCTCTACTAAGACACTGTCGTCGAAAGCAAGGGTCTTCCCATCAGGACCTGCGGATATTAGAGGGGCGAGATAACGAAATCCATGGTGGGAAAGCCGCCTAACAATGTCAGTGAGGAGTACATGGGGGATGTAATTCATGAGGAAGACTCTGTATTTTAAGTTAGAAAAGATGTTTGGGGTTAGAGGAAGAGAGGTTTCAGTTTTATAGGCGATGAAAAATATAAACAAGCTTTCTTCGTTTTTTGGTCAGTAGAAGTAAGTTAGGCAGGTGAGGGTAGAGTAATTGTACAATTAGTGGGAACAGGTGAAATAGTAATATTGTTGGGCTCACATTTATGCACGTATAGAGAGGGCAGCTGGAACAGTGTATACTAAGTAGGTGTCGACTTAGTAAATGAAGGTAGATAATGTGAGGGAAGGGAAAACTGACATGACTTGAAATGATACTTCAGACCACACAATGAGAGATCTTAAAAACGATATTGAAGTGCCATTACGACAGATAAAAGTATTAAGAAGTTGCCATAACATAAGGCATGCTATGATGAGATTTAGAACTAGCACATAAGGAAGTACATAACAGTGAACCAATAGAAGAAACACTTTGCGCATCGATTGCTAAGGTTGCAGCTTCTGCATTTGGGAATGTTTGGATATCTCCAAGTGTCAGTATGAGACCTTACTTTGACTGGACTAATTTGCATGATCTGGCGAAAAACAGTGCTTCCGATTTCATCTGCTGCGTGAAAAGAGCCGACTTCTATAACAAAATTGTCAATTGTGACAATAGCTTCTTCGAAATACCCTAGATACACTTGTAACAAGCCGGTTGCGAAAGAGGCATGGGGTAGAAGGTTCGGGATTGCCAATAACATTTGTAGTGCTAACTCTGCTTCGCCTTCTTTTGCAGCAAGCTTCAGACTTTCAAGGTAAAATGCGGTTGGATTACCAACATCTAAACAACGATTAAAAAAGTGACGGAAAGGGGAGTGTAGGTTGATGAGATGGGGATTTGAGAAGAGAAAATGTAGGGAGACCTGGCGGAGGACTCTATTAGTGGAAGCAAGAGTCCGGTAAAACTTTGATGTTGCTAGCATACCCCCTAGATCAATGAAAGAATCACGACCAACACGTGAAGCTATATCTAATGCAATATTGATATCTAGATCTTCCATTGTGAGAGAAGTGCAGTAAACGATGGTGAAGAAAGCCTAACTTTATAGTGAACACTGTGACAACTACTTGTTAATAAATGTATTAATGTAGTTTTGATGGGAAATATAGGTGACATTTATTGAGACGGGAGAAGGATTTCGTGGAGACATGTCAAGTATCAGCTGTTTTGTTGAGACAACTAGGGAAATAAAAATCAATATAGTTGTAATACAAGTGTTGTTGCGATTGAAGACGAGGGTCAGAAAATTGTAGAAGGTGGAGTAAGAAATTTAAACGTAACATACATCAATGTTGCAATTAAGTTAGAAAAAGCAGGAGTTCGAGTAAGAAATGAAACGGTGGAGAAAAATACAGTACAAGTTGAGCAGACGAGAAAGTTTAATACATTAACCTGAGAATGCATCTCAATAAACCTGATGTTGATTTCAGCTAAGGGGTACCGACGTTGATTGCAGGACTGCTTTTTTGACCATTACATTAATTTTGTATATATAAAGGTCGAGTACAGTTTTAGGATGAGAGGGTACAGACTGCAGCATAGACAGCAAAAGTCATTGGTCACACGGAGCTGTTTCTCAGAGGTTCATCACTCTGATACTGTGATTTTAGACACTTAGGATGGGAAGAGTCATGGTTGTCATGTTCGACTATTGGATATTGCATGTTTGTATAGGAATCATGAGTTTAGCATAATTTGATGAATGGACAGCAGTGGGATTAATCAAAAAAGGAAAAGTTATGGAGCCAATTCAATATTAAAGACAACTTCGTACTCCGAAGCATGAATACTAATTAATATTTAAAACAGGAACAAGGTTTGAAAACTTACTCCCTCAATTGTCGAAGATTCTGGAGAGATGGAAGATCCTTTGTAGAGAGCAGGCTTCGTCGATGCATGCGGCATTTGCGTTTCATTATCTTGAGAGGACGATGCTGAAACTAAAAACGATTTTGCTTCAACAATGAGAGATACATTCTGCGGTAATGGGTTGGAAAATGAGAAAAGTCAGCGGAGTTGAGAGAAAAATGAACCGGGATAATTGTATTGTCTCCGCAGAAAAGCAAACCTGTTTAGGAACTTTGTTGTGGACGGTGCTGGGATTATTTAAATTACCCTGTGAACCATACATGGGAAAGGGAAATGAGTAGGAAAGTCAGTGTAAGGCATAAGTGTTGCACCAACTGCGGTTGCTGGCCAGGAAAAAAGAAGAAATCTATAATAAAGTCAACAAGTGTGTATATGCACCTGAGAGGTCGCTTCATCGCTGACAATAGCATCTTCCATGGTGTATGCATCATTGTCGTTTATGGCACAACCTGCATTGCGAGTTGGCATAGGAGGGGATGTTATAATATGATAAAGAAGACCATAGGCAGAAGGTGTAAGCTGAGGCAAACTATTTGCTTTACCTATGCTTCCAATCTGGTCTGGCTTACCGTCAAACACAATTCCCCTGCAGTCAGCTAAAAGGCTTTCTTTAAAAGCTTTAAGCATCCGTTCAACAATAAGATCAACTTCCAATGCAGTTTTCAAAAAGGAAACGTTTGTTCGTTGCCTACTATATGGACGTCTGTCATCAGAAGCGGAGGATGATGGGTCAAGTCGATGGTCCCCATCTTTGCGCTTGTGGGAAGTGTATAATGAAGGCACTGAACAATCACCACCACACCACGTTTGCTTCGTAAACTCATAACCTGCAGAGATGAGGCATTCCAATTGTCTCACTCGGGGATCTCCTTGTCCAGAATCAGAGAACTTAGGGTTAAGTGGCCTCCGGAACAAAACTTGTACCTAGAAGGTGACAGAGTAAGGTTAATAAGATTCTATATAACGAAAGTCCGGAGTACAATAGGGAAAGTTTGGACTACAATAAAGTAGAGTAATATCTTTGATGTATGGAATGACTTGATCATTTTCAACAAACAACTGGATCATTTTCAACTACCAATATCTTTGATGTATGGAATGACTTGCACTTAGGGAGACGAGTTACAACTTGGTCAAGGAACGTTGAGCGATTTTCTGCATAAGGCATGAACTTGAGCAGCAATGGAATTGAGTGAAAAGCGAAAAACTGTAGTGCAAGAGGGAAACCATGGATTGCCAATGAAGATTGCTTAAGCTTCTTGAGAAGAGAGGTTTTATCCGGCATGTAATCCCCTATTGTTACCATCCGCATCAGCCGTTTGAAAGAGTGGCGACCCCAAGGATAATTGAGGAAGAACTGAACATTTTTAACCATCTCTACAACTTCTAGCGATGGTTTCAGTGGTTGCGTCCGGCACAACAATATGCCTTCTACAATAACTATGAGACAAAGTCGAAACTTACGCCAAACAGGCATACCTGGCTCCGTCTTCAACATATTTACAATGTCCGTAACAGTCGTTGAACCAATTTTATGACCAATGAGTTGATACCAGTACGGAGCATTACCAGAAGCATGCGTAGTAGTTGTAACAATTTCGTTCACTGCTGGCAAAGGAGAACAACAAAGGCCTGTAATTTCCTGAAACTCACTCAACGAGAATTTAAGAGGCTGACCTCCAAACACAAACCACATTTCCTCGCTATTATCACTACACAACTGCCTACATAACATCTGGTGAACCAATTGGCCAGATAATGAACATTGACGCACCGGAAAACGGAATAAAGAACCGAGCGGCTATGCCAATAACAATTTTAACTCAGGCAATCCTTCTAAAACATGCAAAATTACAATAAGATATTCAGGTTTAGAGTAAGAGTTGATACGGACTGCATGGCCAGGATAACAATCAACTTGAAAAAGCCTTTGTGGCAGCTGACCTACGTAGAGATAAAGGTACAAGGTTTGATAACGATGAACAATAAAGCATAGATGTAAGATAGACATAATGGTTTAAACGAACATAAACATAAAGATTGATGGAATACAGGTAGAAGGCGATGAAAACTAAACCCTAGAAGACAGGTTCCGAGGGGAACCCAAGGCGATGACATATAACTAGTAGGATGATACATTACAGAAACTGAATAATAGAAAACCGTACAACACACATAAACATAAACACTAATAATTTACAGTTATAAGGCGATGAATAATAAACCGTACAATACAGTATCCCAACAGAACCCAAACAGAGCAAATAAACAACTACCATGAGACGTGAGTTGCTTAAACGCCTCAAAACCGCATAACAATGTACATAATCTTGACGAGTATGAATTGGCAGGATGAAAAGTAAACATAGAAGGCAGACATTAGCAACGCAAACATACAAGGCTAACAATAGATAACGACGAAACTAAACCCTACAATAAAGTATCCTATGTGAACCCTAAACCCTACAACATGTATACGAGAAATGGTTAACAAAAGCAGACAATGAAAACTAAACCCTAGAAGACAGTTTCCCATGAGAACCCAAGGGCATGATTAGTAACTAGTAGGATGAGACATCATTGCCGGAATTAATAGAAGGAGAATTGTAATAACCTTTTGATGTGAAATCCGGAGACGGAGTTACAAAAGGATTCATTGACAGGAGTAAATCGTTGCAGAGTATAGAGAAACCTGTTAGGAAGACAAAGCCGTTAATATTAATTTAACCTACACACGACCTATAATCATGGAAGCAGACAACATAATATAAGTTGCAGAACATGTGACGGTTGGAAGATGCAGTCGAGAGGAACAACAATTTCAATTAACACATAAGAGAAGGAAGCTTACAATGGAAGGGTCGAAATGACTTTCGATCTGACCGATGATATTGTTTGCAGACTACAATTTACAACTCAACCGAGCAGATCAGAGTTTCGACGAATTTGGAAACAGATAGTTGTAGTCGATGGTCGATTTACCAATGGAAGGCTTATTGGCGGTTGCTCTGGAGGCGGAAGAGAAAGACATAAGGGTTGTCGAAGATGATGAAATTGTGAGGCCTCATATATGAGACGTCATCAAATTATTTTGCGGCTTGGCGAAC
>NC_025700.1:28972117-28997805 GCF_000633955.1 Camelina sativa | reverse complement strand
CGAAAAAAAAAAAAAAAAAAATAATTAAAATATTATTGAATTTGAATTGCGTTGCATTTAGGGAGAAGGTTACAAACGTCTTTTTCGTATGACAAATAATGCCTGAATCCGAGAGTACGGGTTAGAGTTCCTAAATTAATAAGATTTTTTTAAAAAATGCCTTATTCTGTAATTGTTCCATTATAACATCTAAACAAGTAAAAAAGCGTAAACCATATAGTATTCATTAGGATGACAAAGCACTGATCTTTTTTAGTAAATGAGTTGAATAGGGGGAAGTCAAACACTTACAGCACTGGACATGTAAGCACAATTAGAATGCTCCATTTTAATTAGGCCCCAAAAAATATACGTTAACGGATGAGTCAAACAGTAAAGTGGACATTAGAGAATATGTATATCTACGGATGATTCAACTCCGTCCGTATGCTTCTTTTACTTTTCAGTTTCAAGTAAACCTTTTAAACACAATAAAGCAAACTATAATGGTTTTTAACAAACAAGTAAAATACGGTCGCCTAATCTCAGGTAAAAAGGATGACTGCTGACTGCTGTGTCCTATTGAGGGAAGTAAATAAAAACGTAACATGGATATGGGAAATATAATAAATGCAGCACAGCTTAAGATGAAGATTGCAGAAGTTTCTTGTAGTCATGGAAGGTTCCATGGAATGGTGTAATCCTGCCGTCTGACACAACCCATAGCTCATCCACACTTCCCGATATTAGATGCTCGTCGTGACTCACCTGCACAAACACACAAACAAACAAGATTGATTGCTTCTTGTATTATGAATCTCAATAAACACCAACCCACGGTACACAGATTCATATTTATTCTTGAAAGCCAATTTCTCTAGTGGACAAGGATTGAGAGAGTACCATGCAAATACCGCCTTGGAATAAGACTAGTCCTTGGATCAAAGCTTCCACAGCATCCAGATCCTGAGATTATATATTATAGTTCCTACTTTTAGCAAACCGTAATCCTTGTTAAGAAGTTGCATTGACTATATATTTATAGATGTAGCTTACAAGATGATTGGACGGCTCATCAAGCAATAACAAGTGTGGTTTCTTGAATGTTATCTTCGCAAATGCCACTCTGCTTTTCTGACCACCTAATTTTCCATTGACACTCAAAAACATTAGTGACATAACAAATTACTATTGCCACAACACATAACTGAAGTAGTTCTAATTTCATTCTAGGGCTTGCATCAAGAATATTGCGGTTATAGAACTCCAAACACCCGAAAAAGTACCTGACAAAGTGTACATGGGCTGCAGTGCAAGATTTCCAGTAACCCCAAGAGAACCCAAGTGACTTCTGAGCTTTTGTTCCGGTACTCCCTGCGACATCATATCAAAAATACAAGTTAAGACATCTTGAGAAGCCGAGGGCATGTAGATTTTTGCTAACTGAAATTGTCCTTGTAACTTGTAAGACGTAGACAATACTGTAAACACTAATATATGAAACTTTTTTACCTCGATTTTGATCTCATGTTAACTGACACATACAAATAAGAGGGATATTACAGGAGTGGGAACTTACAGGGTAGCAGCGCATCATATATAGAAGAGGATTCGAAGAAAGGTCTAGTCCATCCACATGGTGCTGACTAAAGACTGCAACTCGAACCTGCAAAAGGATATATCAATACACCATATCAGAGCCACCAAACTATACATTAACGCTTAACAGAGCAGGAAATCAAGCACTCAGAAACCTAAGATTTAATAATACTGTTGTGAAAAGAAATTTTCAAATATCAATGCTTTCTAAGAATCCAACTCCTTAAACCTAGATGGGGTCTTAATTATTTAAGGTTTTATATAAGCTCATCTCATATGTTCCAGAGAGACAGTGTTCAATTTGTTGTTCAGGGAAAAGAGTAGTCTTCTGCCATACCTTAGCAGAACGGAAAACTGTTCCAGAGCTTGGTTGCAGATCCCCAGAAATAAGTTTGAGAATAGTTGATTTACCAATACCATTGGGTCCCACCACTGCAACCCGACGAGAAAACCATATATAGAGNCCGCCTTGGAATAAGACTAGTCCTTGGATCAAAGCTTCCACAGCATCCAGATCCTGAGATTATATATTATAGTTCCTACTTTTAGCAAACCGTAATCCTTGTTAAGAAGTTGCATTGACTATATATTTATAGATGTAGCTTACAAGATGATTGGACGGCTCATCAAGCAATAACAAGTGTGGTTTCTTGAATGTTATCTTCGCAAATGCCACTCTGCTTTTCTGACCACCTAATTTTCCATTGACACCCAAAAACATTAGTGACATAACAAATTACTATTGCCACAACACATAACTGAAGTAGTTCTAATTTCATTCTAGGGCTTGCATCAAGAATATTGCGGTTATAGAACTCCAAACACCCGAAAAAGTACCTGACAAAGTGTACATGGGCNGAGTTGGGAATTCAAATTTATAGCTGCAAGAGAAAGACAAGAGGTTAATGTATAAAAGGCAGGTTGAATACTACTGCAACAATTTTATCCAATATCATAGTACAGCATCATTCCTAATTTCAATTGAAAGTGATTTAGNCCCAAGTGACTTCTGAGCTTTTGTTCCGGTACTCCCTGCGACATCATATCAAAAATACAAGTTAAGACATCTTGAGAAGCCGAGGGCATGTAGATTTTTGCTAACTGAAATTGTCCTTGTAACTTGTAAGACGTAGACAATACTGTAAACACTAATATATGAAACTTTTTTACCTCGATTTNCTTTGCATTGTAACGAAATTTATCAATGAACGCCTGTAGCAATAAACAAGATATCAAACATCAAACTGAAATCCCCATGTTGGAATACTGTTAAACAAACTAGAGACGAGTTGAAACAGAAATTCATAAGTTCAGTTTTCAGTAGAAAAAAAAGAAACCTGCATATGTGACCGTGATCGTTCACTTGATTCAAAAGCTTTTTGCTGATTTTTCACTTGTTCTTCCCGTGTTCTTTCGAAAATATCATAATTTCCCTTATAGGTACTTAGTTTTTGGTTTTGCAAATGGATGATGTCCGTGACCACCTGTAGACAAAAACAAGTATTACACATGTCCAGAGATATTGGAGAAATAATAACAGTATGGAGATCAATAGAGAAAAAGTACCGTGTTCAAGAATTCCCTAGCATGGGAAACGACTATAAATGTTTTTGGCCACTTCGTTAGATATGTTTCTAACCATAAGACAGCATGGAGATCAAGATGGTTCTACCAAAAGAGAGGAAAATTATGTCAGAAACCTTAAAATATAAAGGATAGATTGATCTAAAAGGGAAAACAATTAAAAGAAAACACACCGTAGGTTCATCAAGCAACAACAAATCAGGCTCTATAAATAGAGCACGAGCAAGTGCAATTCGCATTCTCCATCCTCCTGAAAAAGTATTCGTAGCTTTCTTCTGCATTTCTGGAGTGAAACTTAGACCCTGAAAATGACGTAGAGAGCAACATCTGCAAGTTAGCAAACAGTACTCAAAGATGAAGGCAAGAAAAGCACATGCAAAGATGTCAACAGAAGATGGCACCCAAATCTAGCAATTTATATGCATTATGTGGTGATGGGTCACGACTTGCATCCAGATATGCATACCCTCTTGTTTCTATCTATGCTACCAAACGAAAAACCTCTAAAGGGCTGCAGAAAATTTATAGTGGTAAAGAGCAACTTACAGCAAGGATACTAGCTGCCCGAGCCTCAGCAGTATAAGCATCAATTGCATCAAGTCTTTTGTATATTTCTTCAAGCCTTTGAGACATAAGATCTCCTTCAATTGTGTCTTTAGGCATTCCATCCTTAGCTGTGGGTTCTTCCATTTCTCTCTTCAGATAACACAACAAGAGTCAACATTCCCAGCAAAGACGGATGATACGAAAAGACAAAACACCTGAATGAGTAAATGGTAATACTAATTAGTAAACAAGCTTGATCTAACCTGCTTTGCGAGTATTTGAATCTCTTCTTCCAACAGCTTGGTTCTTTCAACATCAGTGTTAAGAACGCATTGTAAAGCTGTCGTCTTGTCACCAACCACTTCTTGTTCGACATGCAATATCTGGCAATTAGTAGGAATACCCTCAATAGCGTGCATAGCCATATACCTCAAAAAGGTTGTTTTTCCGGTACCATTACGTCCTACAAGGCCTGTAGAGTAATCCAAAAAGAACAAGTTCCCATCAGTAAGCTAGATTGGATTAAAAAGAGAGCTAGAATAAATAATAAAACCCACCGTAATGGCGTCCAAAAGAGAGGGTGATAGATCCATCGACAATGAGATCACGGCCTCCAACAGAAACATTAAAGTTATCCATATGAATATCTCTGATAGCGGAGCCACCACCAGTGTCATGATTGACACTGACAGTAGGCATCCCTGCTTTAGCGGCTTCCATTTCAGCAACATGTTGTTGATATTGTAGCTGCAAAAACAAAGAAACAAGTAAATCTCACAAATAAAAACAAAATAGAACAAAATGTCAACTAAAAAAAGGGAATGTGTCATTATAATTCAATACCTCTCTTTGGCGATCATCCTTTTTCTTTCTCCTCTCAATCTTAGCTAAATCACGTTCCGTGAGCAAAGGCCCATCCACAGGCTCAGGCTTCGTCTTCTTAACCGGTCCATCATCCATTCCATCGTTCATCCGCACAGGCATAGCAAGACTCCTTACAGTTGGTGTAGGCTTCACCAATCCATGCTTTCCAAACTTATCCGACAATTTGCTACAAACCTACACACCACACATCCAGTTACAAAACTAAGCATTTCTTTATCTCAAAAAGCGAAACCTATTCTTGAAACCATTTCACCACAGATTTAATTAAATTCCCACTCACAGAGAGACCCTAAAGAAAAGAAAAAAACGAATCTAGGATACAATCAATAATTGAACTGAAGCAGCAAGGTCCGATGATTTGCTTACCAAACGGCACTCGTCGAAATCGGAAACGCATTCAGCAGCGACGAGGAGCTCACCGACGGCGNAGACAATACTGTAAACACTAATATATGAAACTTTTTTACCTCGATTTTGATCTCATGTTAACTGACACATACAAATAAGAGGGATATTACAGGAGTGGGAACTTACAGGGTAGCAGCGCATCATATATAGAAGAGGATTCGAAGAAAGGTCTAGTCCATCCACATGGTGCTGACTAAAGACTGCAACTCGAACCTGCAAAAGGATATATCAATACACCATATCAGAGCCACCAAACTATACATTAACGCTTAACAGAGCAGGAAATCAAGCACTCAGAAACCTAAGATTTAATAATATTGTTGTGAAAAGAAATGTTCAAATATCAATGCTTTCTAATAATCCAACTTCTTAAACCTAGATGGGGTCTTCATTATTTAAGGTTTTATATAAGCTCATCTCATATGTTCCAGAGAGACAGTGTTCAATTTGTTGTTCAGGGAAAAGAGTAGTCTTCTGCCATACCTTAGCAGAACGGAAAACTGTTCCAGAGCTTGGTTGCAGATCCCCAGAAATAAGTTTGAGAATAGTTGATTTACCAATACCATTGGGTCCCACCACTGCAAACCGACGAGAAAACCTTATATATAATTTACAATGCTGGGAAGAACCTCAAAAATTTAAGAGTTCTAAACGTTCTTTGATGCTGTGCGTATTGGTATCCACATATGATAGATGACAGTTTATATACATGTATCATCTGCGAGATCTCATAATCAAGGGAAAGGGGGAGAGCCTTCTTACTTGCCATACGGCTGTCTAGATCTATTCCGAAATTTAGGTTCCTAAACAACAACGGACCACCAGGGTAGCCAAATGATGCATCACTGTAGAAAGAAAGAGCAAGGACATTTAGCATGTTGATGTCTGGGTCCTCCCCATACTAAAATTAAAGAAGTTTCTGTCAGATTCACACTGCTGGTTTCTGGAAGATAACAAACCTAAAACTGATGATGGGAGGTCCAGGCTTATCGTCAGGAGTTGGGAATTCAAATTTATAGCTGCAAGAGAAAGACAAGAGGTTAATGTATAAAAGGCAGGTTGAATACTACTGCAACAATTTTATCCAATATCATAGTACAGCATCATTCCTAATTTCAATTGAAAGTGATTTAGTATATATATAAGAGGGGCTTCCTTACTCAGGATCATTAATAACTTGATCCACATGAGCCAGCCGGTCCAATGCCTGAATCATGGACACAATAATATTAGAGTACCGCTGATGGCCAAAATTTAATCACATAAATAGTTGTAACTGTTGACACCTTGATTCTTGACTGAACAAGAGACGCCCTCTTTGCATTGTAACGAAATTTATCAATGAACGCCTGTAGCAATAAACAAGATATCAAACATCAAACTGAAATCCCCATGTTGGAATACTGTTAAACAAACTAGAGACGAGTTGAAACAGAAATTCATAAGTTCAGTTTTCAGTAGAAAAAAAAGAAACCTGCATATGTGACCGTGATCGTTCACTTGATTCAAAAGCTTTTTGCTGATTTTTCACTTGTTCTTCCCGTGTTCTTTCGAAAATATCATAATTTCCCTTATAGGTACTTAGTTTTTGGTTTTGCAAATGGATGATGTCCGTGACCACCTGTAGACAAAAACAAGTATTACACATGTCCAGAGATATTGGAGAAATAATAACAGTATGGAGATCAATAGAGAAAAAGTACCGTGTTCAAGAATTCCCTAGCATGGGAAACGACTATAAATGTTTTTGGCCACTTCGTTAGATATGTTTCTAACCATAAGACAGCATGGAGATCAAGATGGTTCTACCAAAAGAGAGGAAAATTATGTCAGAAACCTTAAAATATAAAGGATAGATTGATCTAAAAGGGAAAACAATTAAAAGAAAACACACCGTAGGTTCATCAAGCAACAACAAATCAGGCTCTATAAATAGAGCACGAGCAAGTGCAATTCGCATTCTCCATCCTCCTGAAAAAGTATTCGTAGCTTTCTTCTGCATTTCTGGAGTGAAACTTAGACCCTGAAAATGACGTAGAGAGCAACATCTGCAAGTTAGCTAACAGTACTCAAAGTTGAAGGCAACAAAAGCACATGCAAAGATGTCAACAGAAGATGGCACCCAAATCTAGCAATTTATATGCATTATGTGGTGATGGGTCACGACTTGCATCCAGATATGCATACCCTCTTGTTTCTATCTATGCTACCAAACGAAAAACCTCTAAAGGGCTGCAGAAAATTTATAGTGGTAAAGAGCAACTTACAGCAAGGATACTAGCTGCCCGAGCCTCAGCAGTATAAGCATCAATTGCATCAAGTCTTTTGTATATTTCTTCAAGCCTTTGAGACATAAGATCTCCTTCAATTGTGTCTTTAGGCATTCCATCCTTAGCTGTGGGTTCTTCCATTTCTCTCTTCAGATAACCCAACAAGAGTTCACATTACCAACAAAGAGAGATGATACGAAAAGACAAAACACCTGAATGAGTAAATGGTAATACTAATTAGTAAACAAGCTTGATCTAACCTGCTTTGCGAGTATTTGAATCTCTTCTTCCAACAGCTTGGTTCTTTCAACATCAGTGTTAAGAACGCATTGTAAAGCTGTCGTCTTGTCACCAACCACTTCTTGTTCGACATGCAATATCTGGCAATTAGTAGGAATACCCTCTATAGCGTGCATAGCCATATACCTCAAAAAAGTTGTTTTTCCGGTACCATTACGTCCTACAAGGCCTGTAGAGTAACCCACAGAGAAAAAGTTCCCATTTGTAAGCTAGATTTCTCTTCCCGTCAATTCCTTGGATTAAAAAGACAGCTAAAATAAATAAGAAAAACCCACCGTAATGGCGTCCAAAAGAGAGGGTGATAGATCCATCGACAATGAGATCACGGCCTCCAACAGAAACATTAAAGTTATCCATATGAATATCTCTGATAGCGGAGCCACCACCAGTGTCATGATTGACACTGACAGTAGGCATCCCTGCTTTAGCGGCTTCCATTTCAGCAACATGTTGTTGATATTGTAGCTGCAAAAACAAAGAAACAAGTAAATCTCACAAATAAAAACAAAATAGAACAAAATGTCAACTAAAAAAAGGGAATGTGTCATTATAATTCAATACCTCTCTTTGGCGATCATCCTTTTTCTTTCTCCTCTCAATCTTAGCTAAATCACGTTCCGTGAGCAAAGGCCCATCCACAGGCTCAGGCTTCGTCTTCTTAACCGGTCCATCATCCATTCCATCGTTCATCCGCACAGGCATAGCAAGACTCCTTACAGTTGGTGTAGGCTTCACCAATCCATGCTTTCCAAACTTATCCGACAATTTGCTACAAACCTACACACCACACATCCAGTTACAAAACTAAGCATTTCTTTATCTCAAAAAGCGAAACCTATTCTTGAAACCATTTCACCACAGATTTAATTAAATTCCCACTCACAGAGAGACCCTAAAGAAAAGAAAAAAACGAATCTAGGATACAATCAATAATTGAACTGAAGCAGCAAGGTCCGATGATTTGCTTACCAAACGGCACTCGTCGAAATCGGAAACGCATTCAGCAGCGACGAGGAGCTCACCGACGGCGTCAAAGGCACCTTCACCTTCCTCACCGAAGTCGAAATCCTCGTCGGCGAGGACATTGATGATGTAGTCCATGATCGGCTCGTCCACATCCTGAGCTCTGCGTCCGAGCACTTCATAGACCACCGAGCTCGCAACTTCTGTCATGGCGAAACACAGAAGCGAGAGAGAGGATTACTTACAATTCCACACAAACTGATCTTTGATATCTCGAGAGAGCCGAGAGGGGTGAAGGCGAACCTTAACCTTTTTGGTTGGTTTTTTAGGGCTATTTGGAACCTTCTGGCCCGGACAGAGACAATGGAGACTAAACCAAACAAACATAATAATGATTTTAATTTAATCGTCCTCCGGTTTACACCTTAAGTCTTAACACATTTAGCTCAGGGCCATTGAGGTGAAATCAATCATGTTTGGTACCCGAATGTTTGAGAGTAGTCATTTAGATTACCAAAAATATAACCTTACCAAATGAAACAAGTTTAGTGTCATATTTTTGTTACTAACAAAAAGTGTTTGTAAATCTCTTTGACATCACCAAAGAATCTCAGCCACACAACGACAATGAGGGAGAGATAGAGAGAGGCATTAAATGAATTGGATGTTGCACTTTGGTGAAGCTCTAGGAAGAGTCGTTAGATTGGCTCGCAAGTACTTGTTGCTGTCCTTTTGAACACCAATTCTCACAGTTTCAAGACATTGCAGTTTTCCCAAAAAATGCCTCATTTGTTTCGGCTCTCTAAAACTTCCTCCGTACCCTGTAATCTCTAGCATCTTGATTCGACATGCCAACAAACAACACATTCCCCTCTTCTTCTTGCTAATGCAGGGGCATGCGTCTCCACATCTACTAGTAACTCTGTGCACAAGTCCCTAAAAAAATACCAGACCATCTTTATTCACATGTATGTATAAGAAGAGCAAAACAAACCATTTCTGACAAAATCATTGAACACCTTACTTTGATAGCTAGAGTATGAAGACGTAGAGAATTATTTAGCACAAGAGGCAATGCTTGCCATCCTTTTTCTTCGTCGCTCTCAAAAGATAGATTACGGAGGTTGTTGAAGACCGGCATGTAATCGCAGCAGAAGAAAAACACCTTCACTTATAAAATTATAATTATCACAAGGGTAGGGGTAGCTAGAAACCAAGAAAGAACAATGAAATTGTAGCAAAACTAACCTCAACAGCATCAGGAGACAGGTGAAGGGTCTCAACATTGCGTATCCCCGCAACTAGATTTGTAACATTACCAAAAAGATCCTCTAGACGGTAAACATCAAAATATTGATAAATATAATCACTATCATAAGAGACAGAAGGCTCCCACAATCGAAGATCTAGTATAGCTTCAACAAGGGAAGGCATATCATCAACAAGAGTATAGCCTTGGGAGACAAAAGCAGAGTAGTCAAGAAACTCAAGACACGGTGTGTCGAACCAAACTTCTTCATCATAAGCCCATGAGAAAAGAAGAAGATGGAAATAAACCGTGACTCTCTTGACGAATTTACTAACCGGACCCCTGCCAAGTTGGCGGGTCATCATCACAACACTCACGTATAAATAGTTCCTCGAGCGCACGGGAGCCAGAGATGAACCACTCGTAAAGTTCTTCATTAACCACAAGCGCACCGAGAGAAAGTGTCTTGAGGGCCGGGAAGAACATTGTGCCTTTAGGGGGAACATGCCCTGCAACATCAGTTCGTTTTGAAAGTGTGAGTTTAACCAACGTGTTGTTACTCGACAAGATCCTGATCCCTAAATGCAGATATCAAGATTGCAAGTGTAGTTCCAAGCATCCGCGTTCGAGGGCAGTGACAATCAAACGGTTAGAGCGAGGTATCTCATAGCGGCCACTCAGAGAGAGTCTCTTGATGGGACAAGTGCTCAGGTGAGCCACTGTTTTCTCCAAGAAATCAGAGAAGCCACTAGTTGTTGAGTCTTCCAGATCAAAGTTGTCTACAAGCAACAACAGATTCCTCTATCTCTTGGACATAACGGATGTGGAAACAACAAGTTTTGTGGGAAGTAAAGACAGGATCTTGCCAAGAACCTCATCTGGCAGATTGCTGATGAAATCCATTGGAGACAGAGACAGGCTCGAATCGAATTTTAACAGCAAATCTGGATCAGAGTTTTTTTTTTTTAAACATCATCAAAGTCTCTAATACATAGCCAAAGTTCACAAACCCTATTTATCAATCAAACTAAATCAATCACTCTAGATCATCAATATATATAATTCAAGACCGATACAGACCTTAGAAAATGAAGCAGGCAGGCGTGGATGTATCATCAAGATTCAAGAAACAGATGAAATCTGCTTTTCGACTACACAAAAGAGTTCGGCTCACCCATTTCTTTTCTTATATACATTTCCTCTCTGTAATTGTGGGGATTGTTGATTTCATTCACCGGGCCATGACCTCTCGCCTAACCCTTTTTTCTTTCTTTCTTTCTCTTTTAAGTAAATTTTTATTAAACCACTAATAATAAAAGGTTACAAGGCCTAAAAGGCCCACCACATATCACTAACAGCAAAAACATGTTTAACACTGGACTGGACGCTTACCAAAAGACACATCCAAAGACACGTGTGTCGACATGAGGTGAAAGTGAGTTTGATAATATGATCCCAAAGACACGACGATGTAACAAGAGAATCTTCCCCTATTTGAAAATCTTTAAAACATTCCTTGATAAAATACATAAACCAAAAACAAAACAAAAAACGGCTCTTTCTTTTCAATGAAAAGCTCAAAAATTTAATAAACAACTAATATGTCTATAGTCTCTCTACTCTTTCCAAACCACTTGGGAAGTCACAAATCAGCAATATCCGACTTTTGGTCTAGAGCTCATCGTGAGACTCATCGTCCTCATCTGTCGAACCTGATTCACCGCCCGGTGCCCCACCAGACTTTTGGTATACTGCAGTGATGATTGGATTACAAACAGCCTCAACCTCCTTCAGCTTCTCATCGTAATCCTCTTTCTCTGCATTCTGGTTTTCATCCAGCCACTCGAGAGCCTCTTTGGTCGCAGCTTCGATCTTCTCCTTGTCATCCGCCTCCAATTTGTCTGCAAGCTTGTCCTTGTCGTTCACTTGGTTCTTCATGTTGTACACGTATGTCTCAAGGCTGTTCCTTGCATCAATCCTCTCCTTTACCTTCTTGTCTTCATCTGCAAACTCCTCTGCCTCCTTCACCATCCGCTCAATCTCTTCTTGGCTCAGACGTCCCTTCTCGTTTGTGATTGTGATCTTCTCTGATTTCCCACTCGCCTTGTCCTCTGCTTTCACGTTGAGAATACCGTTGGCGTCCACTTCAAATGTGACTTCGATCTGAGGGGTCCCTCTCGGAGCTGGTGGGATTCCGTTGAGGTCGAATTTCCCGAGCAGCCTACAGTCTTTGGTGAGACTTCTTTCACCTTCAAAGACCTGGATGGAGACAGTCGTCTGCTGGTCTTGGTATGTCGTGAACACCTGAGATTTCTTGGTTGGAATAACCGTGTTTCTCGGGATCAGCTTTGTCATCACTCCTCCGACGGTCTCAATACCCAAAGTGAGTGGTGCAACGTCCAAAAGAAGGATATCTGAAATTATATAGACACCACATTTAGACACAACATTTACACTAAGATAAGAAACAGCTGTACATCGCAGAGAGACATACCTTTGGTTTCATCACCACCTTCTCCACTCAATATACCTCCCTGAACGGCAGCACCATAAGCAACAGCCTCATCGGGGTTCACACCCTTGTTTGGCTCTTTCCCTTCAAAAAAGTCCTTCAATAGTTGTTGTACCTTAGGGATTCTAGTACTTCCACCAACAAGAACAATCTCATCGATCTGGCTCTTCTTTAGACCAGCATCATCCATGGCCTTCTTCACGGGTCCCATTGTCTTTCTGAACAAGTCATTGTTCAGCTCCTCGAAACGGGCTCTGGTGAGTGGCTCAGAGAAATCAGTACCATCGAAAAGGGACTCAATCTCAACACGGACTTGGTGCTGGCTGCTAAGAGCTCTCTTGGCTCTCTCACATTCCCTTCTGAGCTTACCCAGAGCCTTGAAGTCCTTGCTGATGTCCTTCTGGTGCTTCTTCTTGATCAGCTTGATGAAGTAATCCATAACCCTGTGGTCAAAGTCCTCACCTGCGCATATCACACAGTCAAAACAGGTCAACACAACAACCATATATATGCCTCTACACAATCAGTTCAGCCTAATGTAATTCAGACAATAGATTTTAAAGTACAGGTTAAATTACCTCCCAAGTGGGTGTCACCGTTGGTGGAGAGTACCTCAAACACTCCATTATCAATGGTCAAGACACTGACATCAAAGGTACCACCACCAAGGTCAAAGACGAGGATGTTCTTCTCACCACCCTTTTTATCCAGACCATAGGCAATAGCAGCAGCAGTGGGTTCGTTTATGATTCTGGCAACGTTGAGGCCAGCGATAACACCAGCATCCTTTGTGGCCTGTCTCTGGGCATCGTTGAAGTAAGCTGCAACAAGTAAAAAAAAGTAAGAGGTTAAATAAAGCAAACAAACAAACAAACATGGAAGAAGAGGTAAGGACAGAGTATTCTGGTAAATTAAAACTCACCTGGAACAGTGACAACAGCGTCCTTGATTTTTTTGCCAAGGTAAGCTTCAGCAGTCTCCTTCATCTTAGTAAGAATCATGGCACTGACCTCCTCAGGAGAGAAGACCTTGGTCTCACCATCCTTGATCTTGACTTGAATGTAAGGCTTGCCTTCCTTGTTCACAATCTTGTAAGGTACAAGTTTCATGTCCTTCTGCACCTCTTTGTCTTCGAACCTAGAAAAAAAGATAGAGACTTTAATGCAACATTCCATGAGAAAAGAATTTAATGCAACATTCCATAAGAACAACAGAAACCGAAAAGCAAAGAAAAAGAATATTTACTTTCTGCCGATCAAACGCTTGACATCAAAGACAGTCCTCTCAGGATTAACAGCAGCCTGGTTCTTAGCAGCCTCACCAATCAACCTCTCGGAATCAGTGAAACCCACCCAGGAAGGTGTAATACGGTTACCTTGGTCGTTGGCAATGATCTCAACATGGCCATTCTTGTAAACACCAACACAAGAGTAGGTGGTACCAAGATCGATTCCAATAACAGATCCCAACTTGGTAGCCTCTTCCTTCGCAATTGAAGCCGCAAAAAGACATCCTGAATCATACATAAATTTCAATCGTCAACAATGTTACCAAAGAGGCCAACACAACACGACACAGATCACTATCCAATTTTTTTTTTTTCAGCCAATGAGCAATGCAGATACAACTATATATACAAATGCACTATGACAGATCTAATCTGAAATAATATAGTGCAAAATCAACAAAAGCATCTATGAACTACTACTAGTCCCATCAAACATAGATCCGGTGACATTCATAAAAACAGTAACATAAGAAACTTTTTTCACTGATTCAAGCAGAAGAAACAAAACAAAACTCATACAGATCGAAGGCTTTTTACCTAACAAGACGAACGCAAGCAGCACCGTATTGCGAGCCATCTCGAGCTGAGTATTGAGATTCGTACTCTTTTTTTTTTTTTAACTAAATGTTTTGTATTTTTATCAAAAGCTATGAAGTCGCATGAAGAAGCTTTATAAGAATAAGAAAAAAGAAAAAAAAAAAAAAAAAAGTAAATCAATGCCCGAAGAGAAAGAGAGAGAGAGCCAGTGCCATCTTAGATTACGTGGACCACTCATTTCATAACATGTGTACGGTGAACACCATTGACTGCGAAGAAAGAGAGGCCATGTCATCTTATATGTGGCAAACCAATCAAATCGCGACACGCACAGCACCGGCCAATTAGATCTGTGATCTTGCGTTGGATTAATCTTGACCGTCCGTGTATGCTCGTTTTACGATAATGGGCCTCTTTCCTTTTTTTAATTCAGCTTCTTAATTCATAAGCCCAATGTAATGAATTGTTTGTTGCCCGGCCTAATCAAGTAGTACATACATATTTGATAAGATCGAATAACTTGTATAATAAAAATCACTGACATTGTTTGCTTTAAAAAAAAAAAAAAAAAAAAAATTGTATAAGCATATGTGATGAGTGCTTGTGGGTACAGAAAAAAGAAAGACGAATAATTAGGCTTCCTGAGTTTGGCAAAGGTTTGAAAGAGAGATCATCATATAAACAAAAGATGAGAGATATCAGATATGAATCAGAATCACTCAACCTTTATTAGGAATATATATCAAATTTTTATAAATGGGTGCTCTTCTCCACTATCATTCAGTCCATTTATACATCTATTATGTTCATTTCCTACAAAATATATGATCTATGTATGTATATCATGGTGTCCATATACGTACTATAATTATATTAGCGATTAGAGTACAAAACAAAACAGAAATATATATATACACATTCATATCCAAGTAACTGAGTAAGGATCATATGTATTCAGACGACAATTATTATTTTTCGAATTATTTGAAGCAATGACGAATATTGGAAGGTGACAAAAGAGGAGGATCCATAGTGCACCTAGTTGACTTGTGATTATGTGTTTCTCATTCATTTGTTGGGAAATATAATAATCTTTGATCTTATTTTAATATGTAACTAATTATAATTAATATTCCTATAACTTTACAATAATTATTATCCATCCATAGCTTTTGATTATGTTTCCAAAATGAATAACAACCTTTCTTCACAATGTCATCTCCACCACCTCTTGCTTCTATATAACTCATCTCGTATGTCTGTCTCTATAAAATCTCACAACTTATATGTCTTGCAAATCTTAAGCCGCTTAAGAAACAAACAAAAAAACAACCAAACATGAGCTATAATACAAAAGAATTAGTATTTCTCATTGTTCTTATTTTCACAATCACCTCCGTTCATGTTTCTGCCGCTACCCCTCGTCATTTTGTGAATCTCAGGTCGAAGAAGGTGAATACTCAATTTTTGCATCTTAATCATATATGATATATAATGATTCGTGTGTGCATGCCGCCGTTTTCATAAGTTGCTATTTGGTTAATTTGGTTCCTATTTCATCGTATTTGTATAGAAACTTAGTTGAGATTAACAAATGGAATATAGATAAGTAGCGACGTTCTGGTTAGTGGTGTGTTTAACGTACGTTTGTGTTTCGCTGTGTGAGGTAATTGAGCATGTGTCGTTAATTATCTTACTTTTCATGCCATAATTAGTAAGTTTTAACATGAAATTATGAATTTTTTGATAATAAATTAATATGTATTGATATGAAGGAGACTAGTAGTCAAGTACAGGAGAGAGAGCTTGTGGAGTTTCATCTTGACTATGCAAGAACAGGGGCCAATCACGATCATGAACCGGGGAAAGGAAGACCTTAAAACAACTTCAATCAAGATTATACCAAACTTACTATTTATTTACCAATAAGCTTTTACTTTTTAACCTGTAAAATATCACACTTCTTCTTTTGTTAATGGTAAAATATCAATATATACATATATGATGTAAGGCCAAGATAAAAATAGTTTATCCGGCGATGACAAAATCGACACATTATATTTATTATTTTATTTTCTTTTGGTAAAATTTTAATACAATTTGGGAGAAAAACATTTCATTATAAAAATTAATTGGCGATTCTCTAATTAGAGGATAAACGAAAAAAAAAAAAAAGATGGAAAAACCGACGACTAATTTGCTTGAGCAGTCCTTCGTCTCTCTCTACTCAGTCGACACAGTCCTTCCTCTTCCTCTTTTTTGCTTGAGCAACACTCTCTCTCTCTCTCTCTCTTTCCTCTTTCCCTAATTTAAAATCTAGGGATTGAGAAATTTTACAATCGACGAAGAAGATGGAAGAACTGACGACTAAGAAGATGGAAGAACCGACGAAAAATAATATCAACATGAAGAGAGGCGCGTGGGAAACACAGAGTCCTTCCTGCTGATATCATATAATCATATTACTTTTGCTATTGACAAAACCATTAGAATGGATAAATATGAGTTTTGAATTGAAAGATATATTTTTGCAATAAAATTGATTTTAATATATAAGAATTCAGTTGTGAAAATTTCCATAAAAACCAGTTACATTTTTCTAATATATAATATATATATGGGGATGGTCAAAATCTATGGACTTAGAGCAAGTTCAACAGTGGTTCTAAGGAGTTTTTAAGAGATGCTTAAGATTAAAAATAAATTAAAATACATGATAAATGTTAAAATCGATTCTAAGTTAAGCATTTTTAGAATTCTTTAGGATCTCATATGTGTCGGTCCGTCATTGGTTAGTGAAATTAACAAAAGAAAAAAGACCGAACCTTTTTTCTCCTCTCTCTTTCATTTCTTTCGAGCCGATAATCGGTGAATTTTGTCTCAAGCCTCAATCCGTTGAATTGAGAGAAGAGATGAGTCGGAAATGGGTTTCTAATCTGGCGTTATCACCATCCAAGCGACGCCGGTGACAACTTCGGCGATATATGGTTCCTTAATTGCAAACACCAAATCGGGAAGTAAAGAAATCGATGAGTTTGGTTCAAGGACGCTCCAATCTTGTCCCATGGTATGCATATCTCTGATTTGAAGTGTAGATCTTTAATATCTTCTGAATTAAGAATAGATATTAGAAAATTAGAGTTTTCTGATTTATGAATTGATTAGTAAAATTAGGATTCTTTCGATTGGGTATTTATTTTAGCAAAATTAGTGTTTACAATTGTTAGTAGCTTGTGAATTTGATGATTTGAGGGTTCAATCAATTTTAGCAAAATTAGTGTTTAGGATCAGGTCTTCTTACTTCTCTCTCCTCTGTTTCCTCTGTTTGTATACGTCCAATGCTTAACATATGAAGCAATGATTCAACAGATGAAACCTACTCTCCCTGCACTTGAACTACTTCTTCATTCAAACGATGAAGAAGTCATAAAAAATGCTTGCTTTGCACTGTGACATCTCTAATGGTTCTGAAGATGGTATCCAAAGTTTGACTGAGGCTGACTTTGTCTCAAAACTAGTTCAATTTCTCAAGTTAGTACTTCTCAGAACATATTTAAACCCTTTGTGACATGTTTGGTTGCTGATGGCTGATCAATTTTTTTGTTTTTGTTTGCAGACACCCTTCTCCAGCGGTGCTTGTTCATGCACTTCGTAAAGAAGCCTGCTTGCTGGGTGATTTTAAACATCACTGTAGGCACTGAAGAACAAGATTCATGGGTTTGTTCTTTTTTTTTGTATTTTTGAGACATTTTTTTGAGGTTTTGTCTTTTGGTCTATGTTTGTTAATAATCTTAATGTCAAGTTGTGTTTTTTTTTTGTTGGAATGTATAGGTTTGGATTGAAAAAGGTAGATAAAGTTGTGGCCTTTATCTCTGATGAGAGCTTCTTGTCCAATGCCGAATCTAAGCTCCAAGTAATAATAACTATCTCCACTTCAGATTTTCTTTTGTTGTCCATTTTGTTTCATGAATATTGTACCTACCCTTTTCTCTTGCATTTTGATAAACAGAGTATGCGACGGTTTTTTTGGATCCTCCTGTCCAGTATGTGTTGATATCTCAGCCATATCAGGATTGGCCAATGCACAAGATGAGGCTGAGAGGTTACTACATTCTGTGTGAAGATCTCTTGAGTTTCTGACATCAAAGTTCCATTTTCTGAACTGATTTCAGAAGTTGAAATATGTTTAGACTGTTTAGGAACTGAGAAGCTTAAGTGTTAGAATTTATCTACCTAGACCTGTTACTGAGAAGCTTAAGTCAAGTTCCAGTTCTTTAGTATCAATAGTCTTTGCTGGATCAAGTCGAGTTTCCCTCGGTAGCAGAATGTTGGTGTCTTCAGAACTGCTTGATAAATCTGTTTGTCGAGGTCAGCTTAGTAGCTTTGTCCGGATGTCGGCCTTGTATAACCATAGTTATGAATCGGATCCGATAGCTTGCTTGAACCCCTTGCTTAAACCCTTAGACCCCCTGTACCACCTACCACCAGTAGATCGATTGCTTAGGCCTGTTGAAACTTTCCAGGACCAAACTGACTACAAGCTTTGTGTGGAATTCATTTACCTCCATTGCCATGTGAGGGATGACCCACCTGCTTTGTTACAGTTTGACACCCTCTTCCTGCGATCCCCGATTATAGCTTCATCTACAACTATGAGGTATGTTCTTCAAAGCTTTAAGTATCCCATGCGATTGAACCCTCTCAGGTTGGCGACAAAAATCGTTGAACCCTTGTACCACCGACTGCCATTAGATCGAAAGTTTGGGTCTATTTCCACTTTCCAGGGCCAAACTGATTACAAGCTTTGTGTGGATTTCATTTACCTCCATTGCCATGAGAGGGATGACCCACCTGCTTTGTTATGTTTTGATACCCTCTGCCTACGATCCCCGAATACAGCTTCATCTACAACCATTATGTTTGCTCTTCAAAGCTTAAACTATCCCATGCCCTTGAACCCTTTCGGGTTGGCGGAAAAACCCTCAAGCGTTCCCTCCGTGGAACACCCTTTTAAAAGCTCATCGGTGCCATCCGCTAGAGCCGCTCATGACCACCGTTGGTCGAGGATTTCGTGAAGCCTGACTTCAAGAACGAATCCGTCATGGTTCCAATAGACTTCTCAAAACCTTTTCAATGTGAAAATCATTTTGTTAAGCTCATGGAGCCCCTATTTTTAGCTCTCTATGTCTATTTGGTTTTACGCTGTAAGAACACAACCTTTTATGGGTTTTAATTTAAATGAAAATTCATGGTTGTCCAAAAAAAAAAAAAAACCCAAAATTAGAATCTATCATTGGAACATGCCATTTTACAGATTTATAAAAATGTTTTTAAGTTACTTATTTCCAATATTATAATTGCAAACATGCTTAAATACTTTTTTTGGCACCCAACCGTTGAACATGCTCTTAGAATGCACAAGTCGCTCTCTTAGTTAAAACTTCAAAATGTTCCTCAAGTATATAGGTACATTATCAATTAGTATATAATGAGATCTATATTTATATTGTTCTCTTAAGTATTTCACAAATCTTATCAATGGAAACTGAGAATTAGAGAACATGTCACCTTTTCATCAATATCAATAAATTGGTCTAATTTTGGTTATTGTAAATGTTCATGAACAATTTTATATCTATATGTAGCCTTAATATTATTCTCTCCAGTAATATATATCAAGTGTGTACAATTTATTAACCCATATAATGAGTTCCATATTTCCATAATTCTCACTAGTATTTACCAAAAATAAGTTCTATGTACTTCCCAAATATTAAAGTGGGGATATAGAACTTATCGTAACCACTTTTATTTATTTATTTGTTGTTGTTGCCCACATGCCATGATTTAATTTCTCTAACAATAATACCAAAACTGCTCCTTTTACATGTCCTCATTAGGCATAATTTTTTTGTTTTGGGTCAACCCATCATTAGGCATATTTATTATACAAGAAAGAGGTCTAACGGGGTAAGTTTTTAACAAGCTCCGCTTGGAGAATCATGAAACATGCATAGTTGCAAGTGTTGTATGAGGTAATTGCCAGTGTAATTAACAGAAGTCACATACATAGGCAAGAACTAATTTTTATTTTTATTGTTCCATCAACATCTATTGATATGTGGAGAAGTATGCATTTTTATACATCTCACAAAAATGAATACTGTCTAAAACTCCTCTTCCCAGAAAACAAAACTCTCAGATCCATACAAGAAAGTTGTATACAAGTGAAGCATTGTCATAAGCACATCATGTTTTCCTCTGAGCTTTCGCATGAGCTCCCAAAGTTTAGAGTCACGTCATGCACTGAGAGCCTCAGTGTGTTTGCTTTCGCTGCAGACGTGTCAAGGCACTCACTGAGGTCAGCATCACAAGAGACCGAGACCCATTCGCTGTCGTCGTCTAGATACTTGAGCTCAAACGCAGCCATTTCGAGCTTCAGCCTCTTAGCCACTTGCTGCTTCAGTCCCATAATGCTTACCGACTCCGGTGAGATCTTGAACCTGATGATGTCTTCTCTGTACGTTGCCTTTATACTCACGAGCTTATTGTGGAGTGTTGTTGGAGAAGCTGTATCTTGGCAGCTTAAGTGTGCCCAAAAATTAGCTATGTTTTTAGAGCTACTGTCCGAATCGTCCAAGGCCGTCTGCCTGACTGTTTCTTGGTTGTGTGTTGGAAGCCGAAAACGCGTCTCACATATAACACCCACTGTGAAATACGAGACAGTGTGAGAACAATGGTGACGGATCTTGAGATTTTGCAGTAGAATACATGAAGATGCTGAAAGGCTTTTACTTTTACCTTTGCAAGAAGCACGCGATGTTGATGAACCTGCACTGTCTTCTGCATCTCTGTTTTCAATCTTGACATCTTGAAGATAACTTGGAGGAGATGTAGAAGCTGGAGGGAAGTTCTTTGGTGATTGGTTTTCGGTTGGAGATATTTGGTGAGACCAAGGGCGAGGGGAGAGGGAGGTCAAGTTGAGTGATCCATCAGCACCTTGAACAGAGTCTATAACATGTTTAAGTCGTGTTAGAGATCGGTTCACCTTGTTGATTTTGCGAGATGGCCACCGTGAGATCCCGTGTTGTCGACAAATGCGTTTCATTGTTGTTGGGCAAACTGGAAAAAGAAAGCACAAAGTTCTTTTAGTTTGCCATCAACAATTACAGAAATCGATAGACAAAGTTAAGAGCATACCACCGAGGCTCTTTGCTGCGTCTTTTAGACTACCAGCAAAATATTGTTGAAGCACTTCTATACTGATTGTTTTCTCGGTTTTACCACGCTTCCTTTCTGATTTTTTCACTGTTTTGGCTTCCGATAAAGGTTCAAGCGTTTGGAACCTCTCAAACCCATCAGCGACTTCATTATTCTCCATAAGGTCAGAGTTTAAGCTCAGCTTCTGTTCGGGGGCGTTGAGCTCAAGATAATCCTTAGAGATTGGTGCTGGACGATGTATCCTGATAGGTTCAAGTTTCGAGTAAACCATTCCGTCTTCTGAAGCTTCCACGACTTCAAGAGATATTTCGTTTTCACATAGTTCAGTTTCAGAGACAACCTTGAGACTCGAATAGTGCTGCTTCATTGTCTGAAACAGAGAACCCAACAGAAAATCTTGCTCACTCTCGTCTGTGATGGCTGGAGGAAGAAAGAATTCAAGAACATACTCATCGTCCCCGGTAAAGGTGCTCTTTAAGCAGACCGCGAAACAGCTCGTCAACTTGAACATGCGTGCATAATGTACTAATGGGTAGTCGGTTTTGCAGAACCGAGTAACATCCCTAGAGAAGCATAGATTTCCAGAGAGAAACGCCCTCCCAGCAACACCTTGTCCCTTCTGCAGATGGTGTTCAGCACAAGCGTCTCTGAAACCCCAAACATGAGCGTCCACAACATAAACCGCTAAATCACTGGTAGACATACAGACTTTCCCCATACAGCTCCCATCAAAGCTCGAACAGCTTTTCTTAAAACCACCTCCAAAAGCTAGAACACTGCGATGCCTGCAAGGGACCCATGTCTGAGCTAAAGGAAGTTTGTAGGTCTCGCACACCACAGTCAGTATCTCCAAAATCTCAGCCAATGCATTTTGGCGACCCTCGTTGCAGATCTGGTATAAAGGAGAAGTCAAAAAGGAAAATGGGGATCAAAACGACAAGGAACAGAACAAAATGAACTCAAGACAGTTCTTGAAAGTTTCTGAAAGAATACTCGAGATTTTGACATTTGGACTCGCAGATAACCTGAGTGGTCTCGTGGTTCAGTATTTCCGAAGTTTTCAGATTCACAGCCTGCAACACAAGTAGAAAACGTTCATGTCACCGTAAGATCAAAGGATACTGATAAAAGGACCCCCAGAAGAAAAAGAAAAAAAATAAAAAAAAAGGGAGAAAGAAAAGCAAACCTCAAGCGCTTTACAAACTTTTTCAACCTCAGGAGCATAATTAATCTTGGGAGAAGTCATAATAAGCTCGACAACACCAACACAGAGCTGCCTGGATGGTTCAAAAACAGGCAAAGCCAAGGTCCCCTGAACATTATAGTGCAAGGCGTGACCAAGGCGGGAGAACTCTTTGCTGGAGTAATACTGCACATTGGGAGTCCACTCAGGCAACTTCTTCCTGAAAACGCGACCGGGAAGGCCGAGGTCACCGTCGCGTTCACCATCAAGGGAAAACATATAGGTCAAGGAAACCATCCTGTATTGATGAAGGCCGTTACTATTGGGAGCAAGAACAAAGGGCTGTCCCGAAGTAGTAAGAACATATCGTCCACGGTTTTTAACAGGCGCCCAAACCTGAGCAAGAAGGTGTTGTTGTCCAGTAGATTCCTTGAAGAATCGAAGCGCTTGAGTCATCTTGGCTTTGATAGCACAGTAAGAATCTGGATTATCTTGATTCTCGGAGGAGGGCATTAAACCAGAATAGGGGGAAGGAGCATGGTTATCATCAATAATAACCTCCTTGGTCGTGGTGGTATCATCAGATTGTGAACCTGCATTATTTGCAGATCGAGATCCAAATAAATTCAACTTAAATCTAAAAAAAAAGATCAAAGCAATGCAACGTTTACTTAAATCCGGGAAAATTCGAAACTAGGAAGATTCCAAAGGAGCATATCCACTACTGGAACTTACATTATCCGAATAGGATTCTAAAGTTGGAATCTAAAAACTTACTAGGAGGAGGAGGAGCAAGTAGAAGGGAATAATCGGTGAAGCGAGAGGAGGGAGCTACGTAAAGATCGCCGGCGCCGACATCACCGGCAGATTCGGAGAAGGACCAGAGAGGAGAGAAAGGCTGTTCGGAAGATGAGAAAATGACCGGAGACTTGAAATTAGAAGAGAAAGTTATCTGATCTAACGGCCAAGAACCGCTGAGATCCAAATCGTCAAGTTCCATCAAACAAACAAACAAACAAACAGCAAGCAAGCAAGCAGGCGACCAACAACAACAAGAAACTGTGATTCAAGCTTCGTCAGAGTCAGAGTGTGAATATCTCTCTCCGGAAATTTCTTTCGCCTTTTAATTCTCCGACTCCGAGGCCAAAAAAAAAAGAAGCAGAACTGTGATTCAAGCAAGTTGAGACCAGAAGAAGAAGGAGAAGAAGAAGAAATCAGAAATGAGAGAGGAGGAGAAGAGCAGCAAGTTGGAAATATTATAATTGAAGACAAGACATATATTTTTGATGATTCCACGCTGTACCATTTTACCCCAACCACTAGAATATCTCTCTCTCTCTTCATGCAAATTCTTTATTTTCTNTTTTTTTTTTTGGGAAAAAAAAAAAAAAAAAAAAGCATCGACTTCAAATTTTTTTAATTGGATCATTTCCACCCAAATTCGATTATCCTTTTTAAGATGGGTATTTATTTTTGTGGAAGTTTCTAAAATTAATCTATTTGATATTGATATTGATTGACCATCTCTCTTGACAATTGTCTTTGACAAAATTCGATACACACATAAATAATAATAAGGTGTGGAATCAGAGGACTCGATGATACGATTTTTTTTTTTTTTTTTTTTCGAATTTGAATGTTGCAATTGTTTATGACCGAGTGAGATTTGTATCACATTTATTTAACAAAAAAAAAAAATAGAAATGAATTGATTATATGTCTAAGACGTTTCTTACACGTCCAGCACCAACAACATGTTGTCATTAACATATTCTATGCGTCTTTAAAAGCCTTTAAGACGTAATTAGGCACTAAGTGCTGCTTGTTGTGGGTGAGTAGAATAATATCAACGACTCCTATTCTTTAATTAATTCCCCCATTATTATTANCCCCCCCCCCCCCCATTATTATGCTCTTCTCTTAGCCAAATACTACTCGTATAACTTTCATTAACAAAGCAATTATTTGACCCCCCGCCAAACATAAAAAAAAAAAAAAATTATGATAAACGGAATCTAACTTTCCGGGAATGAATAAAAAAGCTAGAAACCACTCAGCCACTTTCAACTACTTACCCAAAGTGGATCATTACTTCATCCCTTTTGGTTAAAATACATATTAGTATATTTATTAACAGTAACGTTTTCTTTCCTAGTGGGGACATCTTTCTTCTAATGATATCATTAGATTACTAATTTGTTAAATTAGCTGTGTTAATCAATAATAGTTAATCCCCAAAAATAAGTAATTGTTGCAACGTATATCCCCCACTTGTTTCAAGCTGTCTGCCAAGTTGACAAGTGTTTGGCAATGATCAAATTGTGTCCCTCCTATATACCCTGTAAATGACTTTCCTTCTTCCATATTTGGACTAGATGGTTAATCAAAGCAAGCCATCGGCTACACTACCTTAAGAAGAATCTCCAAAACCCGAGCCAAATAACCAAACTGAACTAAAAACTCCATCCTCAACCAAAGAGTAGATTGATCATTCGGCCCCGATAAACAATATAATATAACATAAGAGGCTTGGGAAGACTATGAAAGAACAGATTAATGTCGTAACAAAGTCTCATTTGCCAAATCCAATCAACCAAATCACTTCTTTGAGACATACTTCGCTCCATATCAGTCATTACATGATAACAAAGTTTTATGACCTGGAGATTTCCAGGAACATAATGCAAGAGAAGAGACGAACACTGAGAAAAATCGGATCTTACACGATACGCTCCAGCTCTCTGGCGTAGCTTAGAGTCTGGTTGATGAGTTGCAGAGATGGAATCTCTTTGCAAGGTGCAGTTTCTTTGGCTTTCTGGAAGACAACAGACCCGTCCTTCACTTCCCACTCGGGGTGCTCCTGTATTATATGACAAAAACTAAATGGCGTCAAGGGTTCATGAAAATTAAAAAGGTTCCAAGTGGTTACACAAAATGTTTTTTCTTTTACCTCGTTGACATAGGTTAAGAGTTCTTGATCAGAAGAGAACAGCAACATCTGCCGAGCATCATTGATAGAGACATAATCATAAGCTTTCTCACTGCATCCAGCTATTTCATCTCTGATAATTCAGTCATCACAAAAGAAAAAGGTGAGATAACAAGCGAGAAGACATGAGACGGAATTAATCCAGAGATGGATGGAAGCATTGATGTTACCTTAT
>NC_025700.1:28961758-28971113 GCF_000633955.1 Camelina sativa | reverse complement strand
CTCTCGAACAATGGAGGAAGACTAGTGAATTTGGTCAGAAGAACCTGAAGAACATAACAAATAACATAAGAATCCCTCACCATTCAATTTTGCAATATAGACTAAACCCTACTTGTTCTACTCACATTAACAATCCCTTAAAATAGAAAATCAGCACTTACGCTCTTCCTCTAAAAGATCTCACTGATAACCTAAAATTTTCACTTCAATACATCAAAGCTATCATAGATTCGAGACAAACCCCATCAATTTCCCCTAAAATTCATTCAATAAACCAGATATATATATGCAAAGAAGAGAAATCGAAACAAATTAGGGTTCAAAGAAGAGAGAGAGAGAGAGAGAGATGTATACCTTAAGCTGAGACAACAGATCACTACAGGTATCGTAATCCTTCCTCGCAAACGCCGCCTTGAATCTCTCAAACTGCTGTGAAACTTCCGTTAGCTGCGGATCCATGGCTTTAACTCTCTCTCTCTCTCTCTCTCTCTATCTTTTTTTCTCTTCACCGGCGACGATTCTTTTCTTATAGATTTGATTTGCTCCGAACTGGCTTGATCGGGAAGATAAAAAGGTATAAAAACAGTAACAACATGTCTTTTACAAAATGGGCCTTTAACAGGCCGAATCCCATCTAAAAAGGCCCAAAGCGCATATTAGCACACTGGCTAACGTGTACCAACATCATCATCTCTTATCCAACAAATTAAACCCCCATCGTCTCTTTGCCTTTCTCCAAACTTGAAAGCTCTCGAATCACACAACAATGGTGGCGTCTTCGCTGTGTCTATCATATTCCGCAGTTTGCCCTCTGCCTAATGTATCTTCGCAGCCGTTACTCTCGTTCTCACACTCTCTCAGGCCATTCATATCCAAGTCGAAGCCTATTGCCTCGCTACAACAACAACCACAGAAGAGAGATGATGGCTCTCAGTTTGTGGTGAAATCTCAGGCTCTTGATTTCTCCGGAACTTTCTTTGAAGGCGGATTCGGGTCGGACGATGACCCGACTTCTCCTTCCGGGTCGGGAGTCTCAACCGCCCTTGAAGACAAACCGGAACCTCAGTGCCCACCTGGACTCAGGCAGTACGAAACAATGGCGGTTTTGAGACCAGACATGTCTGAAGATGAGCGGCTTGGTCTTACCCAGAAATACGAAGAGGTAACCAAATTTACCTGTTTCATATCAGAGGGAAATTTGTGAAATAGACGAGGTTTTGGGATTCCATTAGAAACTTGAAACCTTCTGTTATATGGACTATAGATAAGAGATCACAAAGCAAAATCTTCTAGATAACGGTTTCAGTGTAGAGTTGAGTAATTCTCAGTTAATGGTTTCTTTATCAATTGAAATGTTTGTGTCAATCCCTAGTTAAATCTGATGTAAAGGTTTCAGCTTTTTTACAGCAATCTCATCCTTCTGTGGTCTATGGATTCTTCGAGTATTAAACACCAGAAACTAGATATCTGCACAAGATAGGAGCCCTTAGTGCACTTCTTAGTCATGTTTTACCTTAACGTTTTTACTCAGTTCTTGAAATATCCCGTATGATGATCCGAAATGTACCAACTCACAGTTCTTATTGGTGGTATATGTGTGGATTCTTGTCACTTGTTTAATCAAGTCAGGATTCCGAAATGTATGTTGGGTTTCGATAGTTGCACATTTCTCTCCGAAATGTATTGTTGGGTTTGGATTCTTTAGGTTATGTCACTTGTTTATATCGCTGTTTTTTTTGTTGTGGTGTGTGGTAGTTACTTGTGGCAGGAGGTGGAATGTATGTGGAAGTGTTCAACAGAGGAGTGATTCCATTGGCTTACAGCATCAGGAAGAAGAACAAAGCTGGAGAAACTAACACTTACCTGGATGGTATCTACCTTCTCTTCACTTACTTCACCAGACCCGAATCAATAACTCCCCTCGAGGCCGTTCTCATTGCCGACGATGACGTTATCCGATCGTCTTCCTTCAAGATAAAGAAGAGGAAGTACAACTGAAGAGACCATGGATATTGTGTATGTGTTAAGAAAAAAAGTCAGATTCTTCCTTCTTCTTTTTTTTTGTTGCTTTGAAGAACAAACGTAAATCGCTCTTTATTTGGTTCTGCTTCTATGTGGTTTTTTGTGCATTGCTCTGTTTTCTTATGTAAACAGAGTGTGAGAAACTCTAAAAGCTAAGTTTGAGAAGCATACTTGTATGCATTTTCAAAAACAGAAATATAATTAACCCATCCCTAAGTACCATAATGCTAAAACTCATATAATTTAGCTCTGTTTCATTGCACAATTTGACATGAATGGTGACGACAAAGAAAGCAATTGTGTCTTCTTCAGGATTTATTGAAACTGGTGACGAAAAGCTAGTAGAGATTTGGAGAGTGTTTGTGCAAAGTGATGCACTTGTCACGCTCAAAACATATATTAGTGAGGAGATTGTTGAACACCTTTATCATGTGATGATCAAAACCATCAATATATACAAGTGAGAGAGACCTAGGAAGCTAGATCCTAGCGTGTGTTTTCAACATTTTCACTATAATAAGAAATTAAGCAAACGTGTCACAAACAAACATATACGTTCTCGTGTTTTCATCATCTCAACCACTCCCTTAATTGACAAAACAAACGGGACAACGAATCAGTCCATTCTCATTACACTTGACGCACCTCTCCCACCCTTCACCTTTCACGGCCGCGACCGCAGCCACCTTACAGCTACCACCACACTCAAAACAAGGCAACCACCTCGCTCCTCCGCATCCTTCACACGTGAGCCTCCCTTCCTCCCCTACTCTCTCCACACGTGCCCACCTCAACACCCTCCCTAACTTCCCGTTCTCATTCATCGCCGTCACTTCCGCAGCTCCTCCCAAGTACCTCCCTTTCACAAACACTCTCGGCGGCGCCACAGTGGCTTCGTCTTGAAGAAGCTCTTTAAGCTCGCTCAACACTCCGGCATCTAAAGCCACGTCCCTCTCGTCCACCACCACTCCTTGCTGCTCCATGATGGCCCTCACACGCATGCAATCTTCGTACGTGCGACGCACTCCTTGCAAGGACGTCGTGTAGACCACCAAACCTTCACCTCCTCCCGGCGGACACTTCTCCGGGAACTCCCTAAGTGGGTCCCAGTTCATCACCGGTTTCTTGTTCCCTTCTTTCTCCCTCCGTTCTCTGTCTCTCTTGACGAATATGTTCTCCTTCACTGACCGAGGCCCTGAGTAGGACGACTGAGTCGACTCCGTCCGATCTTCTGACTCGGGTTTTAACTTGGACATAGACTCGGTTCTCTTAAGCTTATTAACCACCGTCGTAGGTATTTGCGCGGCGATGCTTCTTTTGGCCTTCGCTTCAAGCTCGTCCAGTGTGTGGAAGGATGCGCTCTTCCGCGGAAGCCGCCGTGGAGGAGTGGCTGGAGGTTTAACGGAGACCTCTTCCGGTGGTTTAGCGGCGGCGGGTTTAAGTTTAGTTTCTAAAGATTTGCTGACCTCATCCCATGTTTTAGGAGCGTCATCTTCGTCATCATCCTCGAGAGTGTCTAGGACCTTGGATGGCACAGCGGCGTATGGCGGTTTCTCATCATCTTCTTCTTGTTCGAGTTTTAGCCATGGCTCTTGGATGGCGTTGACATCAAACACCGCAAAACTGGACGGCGGTGGTTTGTAGACGTCGGCGACGACGTTGGCTTTGGCTTGCTTGGACGATGCACAACCCATTTTAATCTTATCAAACTGTGTATTTAGTTTTCTTTGGATGCGTGTTTGTGTTTATTATTATATGAAGGTATGAAGAAAAACNCTCTCTCCACACGTGCCCACCTCAACACCCTCCCTAACTTCCCGTTCTCATTCATCGCCGTCACTCCCGCCGCTCCTCCCAAGTACCTCCCTTTCACAAACACTCTCGGCGGCGCCACAGTGGCTTCGTCTTGAAGAAGCTCTTTAAGCTCGCTCAACACTCCGGCATCTAAAGCCACGTCCCTCTCGTCCACCACCACTCCTTGCTGCTCCATGATGGCCCTCACACGCATGCAATCTTCGTACGTGCGACGCACTCCTTGCAAGGACGTCGTGTAGACCACCAAACCTTCACCTCCTCCCGGCGGACACTTCTCCGGGAACTCCCTAAGTGGGTCCCAGTTCATCACCGGTTTCTTGTTCCCTTCTTTCTCCCTCCGTTCTCTGTCTCTCTTGACGAATATGTTCTCCTTCACTGACCGAGGCCCTGAGTAGAACGACTGAGTCGACTCCGTCCGATCTTCTGACTCGGGTTTTAACTTGGACATAGACTCGGTTCTCTTAAGCTTATTAACCACCGTCGTAGGTATTTGCGCGGCGATGCTTCTTTTGGCCTTCGCTTCAAGCTCGTCCAGTGTGTGGAAGGATGCGCTCTTCCGCGGAAGCCGCCGTGGAGGAGTGGCTGGAGGTTTAACGGAGACCTCTTCCGGTGGTTTAGCGGCGGCGGGTTTAAGTTTAGTTTCTAAAGATTTGCTGACCTCATCCCATGTTTTAGGAGCGTCATCTTCGTCATCATCCTCGAGAGTGTCTAGGACCTTGGATGGCACAGCGGCGTATGGCGGTTTCTCATCATCTTCTTCTTGTTCGAGTTTTAGCCATGGCTCTTGGATGGCGTTGACATCAAACACCGCAAAACTGGACGGCGGTGGTTTGTAGACGTCGGCGACGACGTTGGCTTTGGCTTGCTTGGACGATGCACAACCCATTTTAATCTTATCAAACTGTGTATTTAGTTTTCTTTGGATGCGTGTTTGTGTTTATTATTATATGAAGGTATGAAGAAAAACAAGAAAATATGATGGGGTAGCAAATTGTGTGGTCTTAGACGACCCTTCTCTTATCTAAATATTAGTATTATTTTTGTATTCTTCCTATAATGATGAGTTACGTTTTAAGCATATATATATATATATATATATATAATTGTGGATTAATTTGGTGTCCATGAATAACGGTAGATTGTAATGAGAATTACTTAAGACAGACGAACACCACAAAGTGTACTTGTGGCTTCAGTGTAAGATACGTGGTGAGTCAATCAGATTCTTGACAATCAATCTTCAAAAAATGTCTCTGGTAAATGCAAATAATGTCACAATCTCTCTAAGCTACCAAAGAAAGAAATGTAAATGTCATTATCATTCATTTGCTATAGGAAAATAATGCATTTTCATAACACTTTGATAGTATCAATTTCTCACCAAAATCACAACCAAGAAGAAAAAAAAAGCAAATTAATTTGAAGTGTCAATATGGAGGATTGTTAGAAAGGTTATGCATTTTTGAATAACAGAAATAGTCAAAGATAATGATATAGACTATATATAGAGGTCCAAATAGTAGTAAGCTATCGAAGGATCATCATGTTACACAACTTGATACACTTTGGGGTTATTGCATCAATCAAGCCTACTCTATTAGGTGATCATCGGTGCCGTTTGTATCCATTGTGACCTTCTTCTACTCCCAATAATAATCTGCTCAAGTCCCGATTGAATTATTGGGAGTAGGCACTTCTACTAGACAAGTTTAACTTCAGATATAGTCAAGTTTCACACCTAAAGAAAAAGGTTTAATCAGGAAATTTTACCAACCACATTGACTTCTCACTTGGTTTGTCTGATTCCTTTAGTTTGTGGTTTAATTGCGGACAAAAAAAGGTTGATTATGAGTTTTGAGTATATCCGAGCAAGATAGAACAGACCACAAGTATCAAGGAAGTAGCCGAGAGGTTGATTCTGGTGTCATACATTGGGATTTATCAACACTCCCAGAATATTTTTTGAGGAAGTCTTTGATGAGTAAAACACTAATTCCACTAAGAGACATCTTAAATATTCTTAAATTGTCGAATTTCTAATTTTTAAAACTAAACAGAAGAAGAAGCAGCTGTTATCTCTTCTTCTTCTTCTTCTTCTTCCACCACCTTCTTTGTTTTCTTCTTCTTCTTCTTCTTGTTTTTTTTCGCCGCCGTTGTTGTTTTCTTGGTTGAAACTCCATCCACATCTTCTACAATCTGAGTATGAAGCTTTCCCATCTCAGTCTCGATCTTCGTAATCGCCTTCTCTATGAAACTGTCGACGGCTTCTCTCACGATGAGCTTGTACGGATCTCGCGAAAGATCGAGATCCAACTCAGAGGAAGCTTCTTCTCGGGCCTTGATCTCTGTGATCTCAAGTAAGCTCGAACGTTTCAGGATCTTCTTCACTGTTTCCTTGATCTTCTTCTTCACATCCTTATCCATCACCACTTCTCTCGCCGCTGCTTCTTCTTCCTCCATTGATTTTTTTTTTTTTTTTTTCTTGGATGGAGACGGCTGGCCGGGCAAAGGATCGATCGACGAAGATGAGGGTTTCAGAGAGAAGACAACAAAAGTCAAAAACCTTGTCTTAATGGGCCGAGTAATGGGCCTAAAATATATGTGTTCAAGCCTACTAAATGTCTTAATACTACACTGAAATAATCCAAAGGAGGAGGGAGGATTCTTCAAAACATTTGTATGTGGGAGGTGCGTTTGTGTTTTCTACGATGGGATTCGGGTGTGTTAATACTGTTGTTATCTACGAATTGAGACTACGTTTTTATGATCGATCTAAGTTTTATGGTTTATTCGATTGGTAGAATAATATAACGATTAAATAACAAATTAACATTATACAGTAAACTTAAATATTAATTCTTATTATATCTTCATTTTGATTTACTATTGTATCTTTAAAAATTAATAATGTCTCTTCGTTTTTATATAAAAAAAAATTAATATTTTAATGACTATTATTATTTTGTTTTTTCAAACATATATTTGTAAATGATATTCTAATGTAAGAGGAACTATCTTATGATATAACGTTGGGTTTTGAAGTTGGACACAAGGTTATTCTCCACGGAAGGAAGGTGGGGCCAAAGTTCTCTCTATGATAGAGGAGGTTGGACGCAAGATTCTCTGCATAAGGGACGAGGGCAGAGCCGAGGTTCTCTCCATGGTTAGTCATACATTATTGTGATGACACATTATTGATTAGTATACTATGTAATATATGCTTTTTTTAGCCAATAATTTTAATAATTAAAAGTACTATGCAAAAGTGAAAGTAAAAAGACATATAATAATTGACTTAATGTGTTCACACAGACATTTTTTAGGTGATGATAAATATATATATATATATAACATACAGTATATTTAGATGTAAAAAATACGTTTTTAATGATAATGGTAATATACATAAAAGATTTGTAGATAGATATAAATCAGTATATTATAGCAAAAATAAAACTTATAAATAACGTAGAACAAATTTTAATATATTTTTATTAAATTTTATTTTATTTTACAAAAATTTAAACCCGCACATCGGGCGGGTCCTTATTTAGTCTTTCATAAAAGTTGTATTAGAAATGTACTTTCAAATATTATTAGGAATGGATAGGTTTCACTTATAATAAACTTAAAAAAAAGCGAGGAGGAAATGCAATTTTAAAACAAAAATGAAAGGGAATTATCCTAGCTATAGGTATTTAATTTGTGTAATTATCATTTTGTTTATCTCATTCTCTCTTCCAATCATCTTGACCAGAGAGCATATATTTATATATATGTTTAAATGTCCTTTTGATGCTGATTAATTTTACATATTAATTTATTTAGTCACCTGCTTATGTAATGTAGTGCTACAAACTTTCGTTATTAACAATATATCTTTATGAGTCAAATCGAAAATCGTACAGTCACCACCTTGTTTATTATTTTAAAAAATGATTGTTGAATTTCAATAAAGTATTATTCAGATTAACAACAAACAATACATGTATATAATTTGATAGAGAAGCAAAACCTTTTTTGTTGTCCGCCAATCACAATCATCATTGAATTTTAGAGTCTTGTCAAAAACAGGAAATTAATGAAACAACAACAACTCTGAAATCCAAACCAGTTGGTGGTACACAACATCATCCCGGTATCATCCTCTTTTGATTTTCTGTTTTCTATAGGTAAATAGAGATCTCTCTATTTTCTGCTTCAACTATTTTGTTTTCTTGTCTTAGCAAAAAGATCTTGACTTNTTGTGATGACACATTATTGATTAGTATACTATGTAATATATGCTTTTTTTAGCCAATAATTTTAATAATTAAAAGTACTATGCAAAAGTGAAAGTAAAAAGACATATAATAATTGACTTAATGTGTTCACACAGACATTTTTTAGGTGATGATAAATATATATATATATATAACATACAGTATATTTAGATGTAAAAAATACGTTTTTAATGATAATGGTAATATACATAAAAGATTTGTAGATAGATATAAATCAGTATATTATAGCAAAAATAAAACTTATAAATAACGTAGAACAAATTTTAATATATTTTTATTAAATTTTATTTTATTTTACAAAAATTTAAACCCGCACATCGGGCGGGTCCTTATTTAGTCTTTCATAAAAGTTGTATTAGAAATGTACTTTCAAATATTATTAGGAATGGATAGGTTTCACTTATAATAAACTTAAAAAAAAGCGAGGAGGAAATGCAATTTTAAAACAAAAATGAAAGGGAATTATCCTAGCTATAGGTATTTAATTTGTGTAATTATCATTTTGTTTATCTCATTCTCTCTTCCAATCATCTTGACCAGAGAGCATATATTTATATATATGTTTAAATGTCCTTTTGATGCTGATTAATTTTACATATTAATTTATTTAGTCACCTGCTTATGTAATGTAGTGCTACAAACTTTCGTTATTAACAATATATCTTTATGAGTCAAATCGAAAATCGTACAGTCACCACCTTGTTTATTATTTTAAAAAATGATTGTTGAATTTCAATAAAGTATTATTCAGATTAACAACAAACAATACATGTATATAATTTGATAGAGAAGCAAAACCTTTTTTGTTGTCCGCCAATCACAATCATCATTGAATTTTAGAGTCTTGTCAAAAACAGGAAATTAATGAAACAACAACAACTCTGAAATCCAAACCAGTTGGTGGTACACAACATCATCCCGGTATCATCCTCTTTTGATTTTCTGTTTTCTATAGGTAAATAGAGATCTCTCTATTTTCTGCTTCAACTATTTTGTTTTCTTGTCTTAGCAAAAAGATCTTGACTTTGTAGACTTATTTTGATCTTGGCCTCTTTGGGTTACTTAGCTAGCTCGCACATATATATGATTATATCAAAAATAATTTGGGGAAACTTTGCAGAGTTTGTTAATAATTAATAGGTTTGACCATCTTTTTAGTTTCAAGTTTCAACTTTCAAGCATGTTTTCGTGTTCTTCCTAATTCTTGCATGTCTCATCATGTTCTTGATTCGTTG
>NC_025700.1:28960006-28960781 GCF_000633955.1 Camelina sativa | reverse complement strand
TTATTTTAGCAGAACAATAAATTGTAATTCTATTACGTACCAAACCAAAAGTTATTGAAAAATGTTGGCATTCGTGAAATGCTTCTCGTTGAAGCGAACAAAGCATCCTCGTGGATATGAGGATCCTCATGTTCTTGCATCCGAAACTCCCTGTAAGTCAAACAAAAATTAACCTCACAAAATTCTCTTAATTTGAATTTTTTTAAAAAACTCATTAATTAAGAAAAGATAAAGACTATTTAATAGAGAGAGACACACACAAGACATAACAAGGATTAACGACTATGAGCTGTAAAATAAATCTATATATGAAGCAATATATAAATAATATGATTTATCTATGCAGTTACGGTGAATGAGATAGAGGCTTTACACAATTTGTTCAAGAAGCTTAGTACATCCATTATCGATGATGGTCTTATCCATAAGGTAATTACATTTGTTTTCTTGATGGTTCTTTTTAAAAAAAAATTATAGAAAGCTAGTAGATTAAATAAAACAAATCATACTTTTAATTTGGGATTTAATTTGCATCTTAATTAAACGAACTAATAATTAATATTTGATGAGCAGGAAGAGCTTCTTTTGGCTTTGTTCAGAAACAGCAGTATGCAAAATCTATTTGCGGACAGGGTTCGTATATCTATTCCATATATACTTGCATCCTTAACATTTTTAATTTTGGTTTGTTATATTTCCTTGGTTAGTTATTGGAGGATCGGAGTACTTTACTTTCAATGTATTATGTAACGACAAGTTTAAAAAAAAAAAAAAA
>NC_025700.1:28959227-28959983 GCF_000633955.1 Camelina sativa | reverse complement strand
TGGTGGTGCAGGTGTTTTATATGTTTGATAGGAAACGAAACGGTGTGATTGAGTTTGGAGAATTTGTTCGTTCCCTTAGCATCTTCCATCCATACACTCCCGAACATGAAAAGTCCGCATGTACGTAACGTACTTACATTTAGGATCATGAAAATATGCGTTTTTGATGTTACGTATCTAAAAGATAAAGTACTAACACATTTATAAATAATATATTTCATATAGAGGTTTTTGACTAAATAGATTACGTATGTGTGTGGTAAAAATTGTAGTTATGTTCAAGCTTTTTGACCTCCATGGAACCGGCTTCATCCAGCCCCATGAGGTACTGATAAAATGCTATACATATCATCAATTGGTGTAATATATAAAATTGATGTATGTATGCTGTATGCATATAAACATTTTGATGTGTAACTGTAAATATATGGTTTGGTGGGAAAATAGTTGAAGAAGATGGTGGGCGCACTACTAGGTGAAACAGACTTAGAAATATCGGAAGAATCTATTGAAGCTATTGTGGAACAGGTCCTAAATTTTTTCATTTATTTTGTAACATTAACATTCGTATTTAATATCTCATCCTGAATTTGTTACCAACGTAACAGACGATGCTCGAGGTTGATACAAACAAAGATGGGAAGATCGATGAAGAAGAGTGGAAAGAGCTCATCGCTAAGAATCCTTCAATCCTCAAGAACATGACTCTACCTTACCTCAAGTATACTATATTTAATTGTTCGCTTTTTATTTCAA
>NC_025700.1:28952144-28958395 GCF_000633955.1 Camelina sativa | reverse complement strand
TGGTGGTGCAGGTGTTTTATATGTTTGATAGGAAACGAAACGGTGTGATTGAGTTTGGAGAATTTGTTCGTTCCCTTAGCATCTTCCATCCATACACTCCCGAACATGAAAAGTCCGCATGTACGTAACGTACTTACATTTAGGATCATGAAAATATGCGTTTTTGATGTTACGTATCTAAAAGATAAAGTACTAACACATTTATAAATAATATATTTCATATAGAGGTTTTTGACTAAATAGATTACGTATGTGTGTGGTAAAAATTGTAGTTATGTTCAAGCTTTTTGACCTCCATGGAACCGGCTTCATCCAGCCCCATGAGGTACTGATAAAATGCTATACATATCATCAATTGGTGTAATATATAAAATTGATGTATGTATGCTGTATGCATATAAACATTTTGATGTGTAACTGTAAATATATGGTTTGGTGGGAAAATAGTTGAAGAAGATGGTGGGCGCACTACTAGGTGAAACAGACTTAGAAATATCGGAAGAATCTATTGAAGCTATTGTGGAACAGGTCCTAAATTTTTTCATTTATTTTGTAACATTAACATTCGTATTTAATATCTCATCCTGAATTTGTTACCAACGTAACAGACGATGCTCGAGGTTGATACAAACAAAGATGGGAAGATCGATGAAGAAGAGTGGAAAGAGCTCATCGCTAAGAATCCTTCAATCCTCAAGAACATGACTCTACCTTACCTCAAGTATACTATATTTAATTGTTCGCTTTTTATTTCAATTTTTTTTTTTTAATATATCTTTCTTGTAATTGATAACTTACGTCCTCGTATAATGATTTTACAGGGAAGTGACTTTAGCATTTCCAAGCTTTGTACTCGACTCCGAGGTAGAAGACTAGAGAGAATCGGATACCTTCAGATCAACAAGTCTATAAACTGGTTTTACAAATTTATATTATCATGCAATGCATGTTTCACGTTCGTTTTAGTTATTACTGTTGATATCGATTCAATTCGAAGGGAATTTTAAATCTGGGTTACCTAAACCGTTATGAAATTAAACCGATTGTTTTGTAACACAAAGCCGTGGGTCTCTCTAGTTTAAGTATATATGGTCCGATTCAAATTGTCCTATTTTTTATCGTGAGCGAATGATCTGAGGACACGTGGGATAAGATGGCCACACTCGTAACGGTCACTGGTTGAGAGCGCAACGGCTATAGAGGAGCCACGCACCAGTGCAACTAGAAGAAGAAGTCTACAACAGCGTCGGGTCCACACGTGTGTCGTTGTATCTGCGTCCAAAATTGCTTTTGAATTTTTAAATTACTCAAAGAGTTATTTTTTGTGTACTCCTTTTTCACGTACCAAATCGTGATTACATTAACTGATAAATAAATATATGTGTCAGCAGCTCCGATCGATTAAAGCCACCGGCGGCCATACTAGACATTTTCAACAACTCATTTATATTAATTAATTTAGGGAAGCTTTTAATTTAGATGCTGCTATTTGGTTTTATAAAATCGAATTATATTTAAGTTTTTAATGAAATTTAACTTAGATATTAACTGGTTATACTTGGTCATATGTCAGACTAGAGAATTTGGAAACAACTAAGTAAACCAAGGATAATTTTGAGGATTTTTTAAAGGATAAGAATATAAGCCAAGGATATATAGATGCATGAACTGGTAATGGAATCTTGTCGAAAGAAACGTTATGTATCTAATAAATATTTTATATTATTGTTATGATGACTCACTTTCCTTTGAACCTTCTTTCGTGGTACATACAACAATTGTTGTTGTAACGTTCACCATTACTAATTGAAAAAATCCTATAAAAGTTGTTATTATACTTATATATACATATATCATAATATACTAAACTATTTAATATTATTTGTGAGTTGTGTGTGATTCATGGTGATATATTTTCATAGAGAATTAGCATGTCATTATGTTACTGGTGTGGTGTATATATACAATAATAATTCAAAGCTAGAAGTTGGAAAAAATTACGTTTAATTTATTGAATGGTTAAACTTAAACAGGACTCGTTTTATATTATTTTATTTTATATTGATAAAAACAGGAGGAGGATTCTACGAACCTAGCGGCTACATTACATTACTCATTAGTACTCATATAATGTATTTAGATATTATATTAAAATGATCCTACTATTAGTATAAAACTATGTAATGAAATGATGATTTAGGCTTTTGAGACATGATTTTACTATTTTATTTTTGGTAGAGGAAAGAGAGGACCCAAGTACCATGTGCAACGGCAATAATCTCGGTTTTCAGACCAGTTCAAGTTTCCCTAAAAAAATTTAAAATGTTTCGTCTCTATATCCCATCTCTTTTGATATTTTTTTTTTTTAAAGAAAATGATTAGTCACTTTAATGAACGTTTTTAGATTTTTGTTTCCTTACAAAAGAATGACACGTGGCGAGATATTATTGCAGAAATGACTCACACGATACCGTCGTCGTTAGCCTGCAAACCCCAAAAGCCACGTCAATATTCCCGTTAATTCGATGCCGGCATCATCACCACGTTACATCCGTTAGTCAGATAAGAACGGATTTATTAATAATATAGTTATCTTAATTTTTTTTTTTTTTGACAANAAAAAAAAAAAAAAAAAAATCTATCGATCCGAAGATCCATTTCGAGAAATTGGTGGCTTTTTTTGTTTTTGTTTTTGTTTTTTTGTTGGTTTCTATTAATCTTCGTTTCCAATTTAAGATCGTTTCTAGAACTTTCTGGGTATATATTTTTTATTTATTTTATAATTGACTCATGAGTTTATCATAGATAGTCTCCTTTTTAGGGTGGTTCAGGGGAGGTTTGATTTAGTATTTTTGGTTTGTTGGTAGAGGTTTTTTTTTGGATCTTCCGAANGTCGTTGTATCTGCGTCCAAAATTGCTTTTGAATTTTTAAATTACTCAAAGAGTTATTTTTTGTGTACTCCTTTTTCACGTACCAAATCGTGATTACATTAACTGATAAATAAATATATGTGTCAGCAGCTCCGATCGATTAAAGCCACCGGCGGCCATACTAGACATTTTCAACAACTCATTTATATTAATTAATTTAGGGAAGCTTTTAATTTAGATGCTGCTATTTGGTTTTATAAAATCGAATTATATTTAAGTTTTTAATGAAATTTAACTTAGATATTAACTGGTTATACTTGGTCATATGTCAGACTAGAGAATTTGGAAACAACTAAGTAAACCAAGGATAATTTTGAGGATTTTTTAAAGGATAAGAATATAAGCCAAGGATATATAGATGCATGAACTGGTAATGGAATCTTGTCGAAAGAAACGTTATGTATCTAATAAATATTTTATATTATTGTTATGATGACTCACTTTCCTTTGAACCTTCTTTCGTGGTACATACAACAATTGTTGTTGTAACGTTCACCATTACTAATTGAAAAAATCCTATAAAAGTTGTTATTATACTTATATATACATATATCATAATATACTAAACTATTTAATATTATTTGTGAGTTGTGTGTGATTCATGGNAAAAAAAAAAAAAAAAATCTATCGATCCGAAGATCCATTTCGAGAAATTGGTGGCTTTTTTTGTTTTTGTTTTTGTTTTTTTGTTGGTTTCTATTAATCTTCGTTTCCAATTTAAGATCGTTTCTAGAACTTTCTGGGTATATATTTTTTATTTATTTTATAATTGACTCATGAGTTTATCATAGATAGTCTCCTTTTTAGGGTGGTTCAGGGGAGGTTTGATTTAGTATTTTTGGTTTGTTGGTAGAGGTTTTTTTTTGGATCTTCCGAAATCGATTTTGTTCCATGGAAGGGTGTCTATTTTAGGTTTTTTTTTTTTATTTTTTTTTTAATTTTTTTATTATTTCAAATAGGAAATGTCAGTAGCTGATGTTGCTTTGAGTCCGATTCATAGAGGAGGAGGAGGATCGGGTTTTGCTTTTGCTCACCAACAACATTCAAGAGAGCACTACTCTACTGTCAACTCTGTTTTGGTCTTCCTTAGCATCTCTGGTTCTACTACGATGCCTATGCTCATCTTGGAGTCTGATTCCATCGCCGAGGTCAAACTTAGGATCCAGACTTGTAATGGTTTTAGGGTTAAAAGACAGAAACTTGTTTTCAGTGGTCGAGAGCTCGCTAGGAACGCCTCACGCGTCAAGGACTATGGTGTCACTGGTGGTAGTGTCTTGCATTTGGTGCTTAAGCTCTATGATCCTTTGCTTGTCACTGTCATCACCACTTGCGGCAAGTTCTTTCGGTTTCATGTTGATCGTCGTAGGAATGTTGGTTATTTGAAGAAACGGATCTCTAAAGAGGGCAAAGGGTTTCCTGAGGTTGATGATCAGGAGATCTTGTTTCGAGGGGAGAAGCTTGATGACAGCAGAATCATTGGTGGGATTTGCAAAGATGGCAGCAACTCTGTCATCCATTTGCTTGTTAAGAAATCCCTGAAAGAAGCTTTTTATCTTCCCGCTCCTGTGATAAGAGAAGAAGATGCTTCTTCTGGTAAAAAAGACGTCTTGTTAGAGCCTCTTGTTCTTAACCCTGATGTGGAATTGCCTAAGGTCCTCGAGGAGATGATTGACCGCACGGTTGATGGGTTGAACAAAGGTAATCCACCTGTGAGATCAGCTGAAGGAACGGGAGGGACCTATCTGATGCAGGATTCTTCAGGTCTCAACTATGTATCTGTCTTCAAGCCCATGGATGAGGAGCCAATGGCTGTTAACAATCCTCAGCAGCTTCCCGTGTCATCAGATGGTCAGGGATTGAAGAGAGGAACTAGGGTAGGAGAAGGGGCAACTAGAGAAGTTGCAGCTTACTTATTAGATCATCCAAAAAGCGGCCCGAGATCTGTGTCTAGACAAGTTATGGGTTTTGCTGGTGTGCCGCCAACTGCAATGGTCAGAAGCTCTCACAGAGTGTATAATTATCCAAAGGGATTTGACGGTTCTGTTTCAAATGATGCCAAAGTTGGTTCTTTGCAAATGTTCATGAAGAACAATGGAAGCTGCGAAGACATTGGCCCTGGAGCTTTTCCTGTTGAAGAAGTGCATAAAATCTGTGCCTTTGACATAAGAATGGCAAATGCAGATCGACATGCTGGAAACATATTGACCGGGAAAACTGAAGAAGGAAAAACTGTTCTAATTCCCATCGATCATGGCTATTGTTTGCCCGAGAATGTAAGTTCTCTCTTCACAACTTTATTCAACATTGATCCCTCCAATATATGTACAAGTAGAACTGATTTATTGAAATGTGTTTGCAGTTTGAAGATTGCACATTTGAGTGGCTTTACTGGCCGCAAGCCAAACTCCCGTTTTCTGCAGACACTCTTGACTACATTAAGTCTCTAGATTCCGAACAAGACATCGCGCTTCTGCAACACCATGGCTGGAATGTACCTGAAGCTGTCTCACGCACACTACATATCTCCACGATGCTGCTGAAGGAAGGCGCTGAGAGAAACCTAACGCCGTATCAAATAGGAATNCACTTTAATGAACGTTTTTAGATTTTTGTTTCCTTACAAAAGAATGACACGTGGCGAGATATTATTGCAGAAATGACTCACACGATACCGTCGTCGTTAGCCTGCAAACCCCAAAAGCCACGTCAATATTCCCGTTAATTCGATGCCGGCATCATCACCACGTTACATCCGTTAGTCAGATAAGAACGGATTTATTAATAATATAGTTATCTTAATTTTTTTTTTTTTTGACAACATATAGTTATCTTAATAGTTATCTTAATATTTGAACTAAAAAAAAAATAGTTATCTTAATATTATCTTAAAAATTGTAAAATGGTACTTAGTTATAAACTTATAAACAAAACACTCCATATCTTAGAAATTAAGAGAAGACATATCATCAATTCATAATTTAAACTAAAAAAAAAATTAATTTATATAGAATACATATTTTTTTTTTTAAAAGGTGAAGGGAATATTAGTATTATTTGTAGGCTTTTTTTATTATTTTAAAGAAAAAAAGAAAGTAAACGGTCGTGAATGTGAAAAATTAACGGCGTTAATAATAAAATACAGAAAAGAAAAAAATAAAAAAAAAAGGAATCCGGAAAAAGGCTAAAGGAGGGGAGCGAGCGCGTCTTCTTCTATTTAAGGAAACAGCTCTCTCTCTCTCTCTCTCTCCCTCTCCCCTTCTTCTAATTCTATTGATCCCAAAATCTTCTCTTTGTTCATTCCGTAGATTTTGTTTCTTAAG
>NC_025700.1:28938400-28949844 GCF_000633955.1 Camelina sativa | reverse complement strand
AGAAACCTAACGCCGTATCAAATAGGAATCATAATGTGCAGAGAAACGGTGAACAAAGACTCGGCGATTGAAGAGATAGTGAGAGAAGCTCATAACTCGGTGTTGCCTGCGTCGAGTGAGGCTACGTTTCTTGAAGCAGTCTCTGTGGCCATGGATCGTCGCTTGGACGAGCTAACTAAGTAACCCTTTTAAAAGTACATAATCAAGTTGGTTTTAATGGTATGTATGTATGTAATGTATCTATTATGTTGAGAAAAACGTTGGTAGGCTCTTCTTGGATAAATTTTTTCTTCCATGAAAGAAGCCCTTTAAACTTTTGTGTTTTTTTTTATCCCTAAACCATAAATAAAACGTTGCTGTTTTGTGTTTGTATTGTTAATTGTGCTGTGTGGTGGTATCGGAGGAGGAGTAGAATACACAAAGTAAGGAACCTATCTATCTACGGGCATTTGTGTCATTTTCTCTCTAGTGATATTTTCTTTTGCAAGTTGGATCCAACCGAAGTTACATAATTTGGCAGTGTGCTCTGATTCATGAGTCATGGAGTCTGACTTGTGTAGATTTTGTCTTCCCATTACATTAGATACTATAGGCTTCTAATTAAAGAGCAAATCCCAATTAAAATGGGACTTTAGACAATCTCACCCACTACATGTGGAAATATATACATACAAAAGAAAAATGTAAATCATGTGACTTTGGAATCTTTTCAAATTAAAATACTAAATAAACAAAAAACATTCTTGATTAATGCAATAAGCTGAACAATGAAATTAATCAACCAATCTCCGGTTGCCGAGCTCCATGCCCGAGCTGTGGGAGGGTGTAGATCTTAGTCATGTCTCTTAGTCTCTGTCATCTTTGGTTTGTTTCGGAGTTGTAGCAATCTTGTTGTCTGAATCCCCTTTGAAGCGAAGGACGATTGAAGGAGGGGAAGCCATCGACTTTGAGATTTGGTGGTGGTAGAGACGGATCCATTTGTTAATGGGTTAGTCTAGGTTGCGGCTCGGTTCTGGTGGTTCTCTTGGGGCTGGTGGCTTGAAGGAGACGAACTCGCTTCGTTTCCTTGACTGGTATGGTATTTCTCTCATCTCTCTCTTCTGTGGATATCGGGTTTTTCAATAAGGTTGTGTTGTTGGTGTTCGTGTTAGTGTGGCTACATCCAATGGTTTTAGGCTACATCCGTTGAATTAGTGTATCTCTCTCTTCGGTCATCGATTGGCTTCTTTTGTTGTCTCGGTGGAGTCGGACCCTTCCCTTGAAGATCCAGATCAAATTGTTGCGATGCTCGGTGGTGTATGTCCGAGGGGTTTCTTGTTATAGGGAGGAGTCAGTTGATTCTCTGACTGGTAACTGATTCCAATTTCATCAAGTTAAGCGTGTTTGGTATATCCCCTGTTTGCTTGATGGTGGCTTTAGTTTTTAGTGGGTTTGTGTGGTGTGGCCATGGTTCTTTTAGGGTTGTTTGTGTTTAGTGAGGACTGATTGTTGGAATTGGATTTGTTGTTTGGTTTGAAATGGGATCTTTTCTCTACCTCTCCTTCGAGTCCTCTTGCTGGGTTGAGGTTGTGTTTTGCTCTAGGTTCGTTCTTGGTGTGAGTCATTTGGAGGGATTTTGTTGCTGAGTCACCTACTAGCCTCTCTTTGAGTTTTCTTTGGAACCTTTGGAGTGAGGTTTTAGTCGAAGCAGTGGAATCGGTCTCTAGTTCTTCTCTTGCGAGGACGTCACCAGTTTTATGTCTGTAGGTGGCTGAAACTGTGGTCGACGAGTGTCCGCGTGTAAGAATAGTTGATCTTGCGTGGCTTGTCTTCGGTCGATATCAAAGTTTTTTCTTTGACCCTAAGGTTTGTGCTCTCTCCGTCTGGCTGGTGAGGTGCTATAGGAGTTGTATTTGTGTCTTTGGTCGCGTTGGTATCTTGCTTTCCTCCTGGTCGGTTTGCTTCTGGTTTAGTTTCGGTGTGAGGCTATCCGGCTTTATTGGTGCTCCCGACGTTTAATGGTTCTATAGGGAAGCTATGTAAGAGTCTTTCATGCCATTGTTCAATTATAGAGCTTAGTTTTCAGTTTTACCAAGACTTTTGCTTGTTAGATTTGTGTATTATGTTTAATTTTAGTTTGTATCTTTGTTTCCCTCTTTTGGGCTAAAGACCGCAGGGACATTCAGTAGTCCGTCGTCTAATGACCGCGAGGACATCCAGTTGTCCGTCGCCTCTTGTAATATTAACTTGGGATCTTTTTTTGGATTCAATAATAAAATTCAGATGACAAAAAAAAATTATTTCACTTGTGAAAATGATCTAAATTTACATTATATTTTGCTGTTTCAAATATCTTCTCAAATTTACTTTTATAATGAATGTTTTTGGGCTGCGTGACTAATGACAAAATGAGAAAAAATGTAAATGAAGAAGGAAAGGGCTTTTAATGATGTTTTGATTCATTGGTTGTCCTAAAAAAGACAATAATAATAAATGCTATCGAAGCACTCTCTACTCTCTACAGTCTCGACTCCACCACTCTCTCACTCACTCTCTGCTTCATCCCTATCCTCGTTTCCAAACACTCTCCGATCTCGGCAATGGCCAAACCACACGGTCGTCGCCGTTCTTCCAGCCGAACAAATCTAGCTTCTTGCGCCGTCGCCACCGTCTTCTTGCTCATCTTACTCGTGGTCCTCCTTGTCGTTTACTTCACAGTCTTCAAACCAAAAGACCCCAAGATCTCCGTTAACGCCGTCCAACTCCCGTCGTTCGCCGTCTCCAACAATACAGCTAACTTCACCTTCTCTCAGTACGTCGCCGTTAGAAACCCCAACCGTGCCGTTTTCTCTCATTACGACAGCTCTATTCAGCTCCTTTACTCGGGTAATCAAGTCGGGTTTATGTTCATACCCGCTGGTAAAATTGATTCGGGTCGGATTCAATACATGGCCGCCACTTTCACCGTCCAATCTTTCCCTATTTCTCCTCCTTCCTCCTCCGCCATCTCCACCGTCTCCGCTGCCGTTGTTCCAGATTCGCCGGTAATGCCTGGTCCTCCGGATTTCACCGTCGCTCCGAGAAACCCTGAAACTCCGGATTTACCGGGAAACCCTGAAACTCCCGATTTACCGGGAAACCCGGAAACGCCGGATTTTCCTGGGAATCCGGGTCCTCCGAGTATTCCGAGGAATCCAGGCTCGCCGCTGTTTCCGGGGAACCCAGGAGCTCCAGTTTTACCGAGGAATCCAGGCTCGCCGGAGTTTCCAGGAAATGCCCCGATAATTCCGGGTACTCCGGCGTTTCCGAGAAACCCAAATCCACCGGTTTTTCCAGGGAATCCCGGGTCGGGTAACCCGAGAAATATGGGTCCGCCGGGGTTTCCAGGAACCGGAGCTCCGCCTGGATTTCCGGGTACGCCGGGAGGATTCGGCGGGGGAGGAACAGGGCCAACTCTAGGAGATGGATATGCGAATCCGGGTTTCGGGTATGGGAATCGGGTCGGACCAACGATGGAGATAGAGTCGAAGATGGAGTTAGCGGGTCGGGTCAAAGTACTGCACGTGTTCACACATCACGTGGTCGCTAAATCGGATTGTCGGGTCACCGTCTCTATTGCCGATGGATCCGTCTTGGGCTTCCATTGCTAATTTTATTTTATTTCCCTATTTTTATTTATTTTTGCTCTTTAAAAAAAAAAAATCGTTTTTGCCCCTTTTTCCACTAATTTTGTTGCTCCTAAGTTTGAGGAAATTAATTAGAAATTGTAAAAAATTATTATTTTCTCCTAAAAAAGAGCAAGTTTCTTAGTAGTTTTCGATGTTGTTGCTCTTGGCATGTAGTTTTTATTGGTGTTCTTTTTTAATCTGTATAATGATCACGTTCTCTCCTTCAATTGAGCCCAAAAATGCTGATGTGTTTCCTGAGAATGTGGCTGAACCTTTTATTTCTTTTTAGTTTTGTACTTAAGTTGATTGTGGGAGAATATGGGTTTTACTTACGTACCATTGAAAGATCTGTATTCCATTTCCAAAATGTCTGTTTTGTAAAGTAAAAGTGAAATTCATTGCCTATCTTTGGATCTAAAGAAAAAGTATTAAAATGTTTATTAAAGCAAAGAGAATATACCAAAAAGTAAATATTTTGAGAATTTGTTGTGTTATGTATTTTGAATAGACCTTTGATATTGTTGTATTTTTTTGTGTGTATTTTGTCATTTCAAGAAGTCAAACAAAGGAGAAAGAAGAAAATAAATAAAGAGAAAGTGAAGTCACATCATTGGAGAAGCTCCCACTATCCTTGAGATTTGTGTAGTTTCTTCAATTATCTTTTGTCCTTTTTTTCTTTGTAATTTTCTTCATTTCAAATAGTTACAGTTTACAAGTGAAGATTGTTTGTCTACTGCAATTGTGTAATTGGGCTTTTTTTCCCTCTGCTCATTATCAAAAGAAGACGTTTTACACGCTCTTATTAGCTGAAGAAGAAGGACAGATTGAAATGCAGAGGTTTCAGTTCATATATTAAAATACTTGAAATAGCATACAAAAACCCATATGAAAAAGAATTGAATTCAATTCCTAAATAATACAAATATAATCCCATGAAAGATAATTTCCTAAGAGAGATAATACAAACCCAATAAACAAAAGAATACGCTCAAGTTAAACCTATGCGTGTATATAAATATAAATTACAAAAGGAGAAGGCAGATATATATGATATGAATAGAGAAGTAAGTTCTCCCTCACTGTGTTTGTTTTGGCTTCAGAGCTAAAACCTGAGTAGTGTGTAACTGTAACATAAAATATGAGACCCAAAAATAGAAAGAATGGGATATTGGATTTAGTGCTTTTGTTAAGTTGTGTCTGATGAAGAACCGTAACCAAAAGGATTGTTACTTGCCCAGTTCCATTGGTCCCTACACATTTCTTCGATTCCAAAATTTGCCCTGTCCACATATTTTGAGTTTCTTCGGTCTTAGAGACTTGCGCAAAAAAAGGGTCCATGATACTGTATTTAAATATAAACATTCGTTAGGTCTCTTTACTTACTTCCAGTTTAGTTCCCGTTCAGCTTTTTCTGTTGACGCATAGACGGTTTCTGCATCACCTGGTCTCCTTCCAACCTTCACCAGTGGGATTTTCTGTACGCATTATTTTCAAACTATCAAGTCCACACACATGCGTAAGTGCGTACACATTTATGGTTTTGTATAGGGAGACACAGAAGTGATCTCCTTACCATTCCAGAAGCTTTTTCAAATGCATCAACCATCTCCAACACTGTTGTTCCTTTTCCGGTTCCAAGGTTGTATACCTCACAACCTAGCACAACAGCCAAGTCAAACACCTGAGCATGTTTGTATACATAAGAGGATATGCACTGTCAAGACAATTTGGTGTTAACTAAGAAAAGAAGAAAAGCCTACCTATTTCAGTATCGTCTAGCTTTTGAAGCGCACATATATGGCCATCTGCTAGATCAACAACATGAATATAGTCTCGTACCTAAAACAGAAAAGAACGATAAGATCAATATACCTCACTACACCAAAGATAAAAGTAACATTATTCCATCACAATGTATCGGGTCAAGTTGAAGTCGACAACTAAGGAAGAAACTTAATCCAAAGTGAACCTATCGAAAGATCGTGACACTTTAGGAGTTCTAGTGATGACTCAAATCCATCTAGTGGCTCTCATCTAGGATATGGAGCAAACAATTCCTTAGATTCCCAACCCATGGACCAAAAGTAAAGATTTACATGATTTATGTGGAAGAGTGATAAGAAGCAGTTCTACGTGAGAGGGATACAAAAGACTGTATTAAGGATGTGAAAATCTTACACCAGTGCCATCTTTAGTGGTATAGTCGGTTCCATAAATTTTTAGGTTAGGCAGCCTCCCAACAACGACTTGTTGGACGTAAGGCATGAGATTATTTGGAGTTCCACAAGGATCCTCGCCAATGCGACCGCTAGGGTGCGCTCCCACAGGGTTAAAGTACCTCAACATTATGATTCTCCATTCAGGATCACCACGTTGCACATCACGGCAAATGTCCTCAATGAACAGCTACAAAATGAGAAACATTTCAGGATAAATACCAATCAAATCTACAAAAAAAAAAGCTTTCAGAGTCAGCATCAAAAACTACCGAATACCTTTGTCCGTCCATAAGGACTCATCCCAGAAAGGGAGGACTCTTCTGTACAAGGAACCTCCTTTGGCCAGCCATACACAGTTGCGGATGAAGAAAACACAAGCTGATTTAGATCAATGACAGAAGGTTAAATCATGTTTCACGTATATAAGGAAAACNAAAAAAAAAAAAAAAAAAAAAAAAAAAACTGTAATACAGAACAAAAGGGGGATTACTTTTTTACAACCGTGAGCAGCCATTACTTCCAAAAGTGTAATAGTCCCAATCAAGTTATTGTTATAATAGAGAAGCGGTTTCGCCACGCTCTCGCCGACTGCTTTCATTCCAGCAAAATGCATTACTGCATCGAACCTACATTACAGAGACACAAAGAGGGAGATAAGTCACATTACTGGAGGATTGGAAAATAAAAACACAAAGCATTTCTCATTTTGATCAGATCTTAGCATGAAGAAACATAAGATTCTCGCTTCCTAGGCTTTTCGGATCAACATCTATTGATCTTAAGGATAGAATAGAGAAATCAAAGTCAAAAATCACGAGATTTAAGAGTTGGAACATGTGTTTGCCTGGAAATGAGTAAATCCGTAAGAAGAAATAACTAAAAAAAAAACTCACTTTGATTCTGAGAAAACCTTCTCAAGTGCGGGTTTATCGCGAAGGTCCACCTGCAGGTATATAATAAGATTCATCAGCCATCTAATAACAAATAATCTCAGATTACCAATGATATAATGTCGAGAGCACAATTCGATCCAGCAATTGAATACGACTAGAAGACATTTGATCAACATAACTTCCCAAATCAAGCATCGTAAGCAAATCGAGATACAAAAAAAACTTTCAACTCATGATTCACCAAAACTCTCGGAATGCAATAATGATGATCCACATAGAAGAAAAAGATGAACAAACCTGGTGGACGGTGAGATTTTGACCACGATCTCCGGCGAGCTCCTTGACGCGTTGGATCGAAACGAGAGAGGAATTGTCGAGGTTGTCAATGACAACGGTGCTGTAGCCGCCGAGAAGAAGCTGAAGAACCGTGTGACTTCCGATGTAACCAGCACCGCCGGTAACCAGAATATTCCCAACCATCGAAGCTCCAAGAGGCGCGATGAAGAGAGAGAGAGAGAGAGAGAGAGAATCAAAAAGAGAAGCTTCCCTGGAAAAAATACTAACTATCCTTTCTTCTTCTTCTTCTTCTTGTGTGTTTTTCGGAATAAAAAGAGGAGTGGAGAAGAGAAGACACGTGGCTTTTTCATTATTTTGTTAACCTTATTATTATTATTATTATTAATACTTCAATTAATTTAAATGTCACAATTCTCTGGAGAAAGTGTCACTTTGCGTGTTTAGCAACTACTAATAATTTAATTCACAAAGGCTTTGCATTTAAAAAAAAAAAAAATTAAGATTACAAAGGGACATGAAACAATCCCTAAGCGTATATTAAAAAAAAGGAAACTATATTTAAAGAAACTAATAATTTCGGTGATTATTAAACTACTACTAGTATATTTATTACATGACAAATGTACCGAAATTAACTAATAGCGACCGACAAAAGAAACTTAACTTTTAGCGATGCTCCAGAGTTTTTGACCTGTACCAAATGATCAGCATTTCCATTATTACTTAAACCAATTATAAAATTTTCAAAAAAAGTATTCATTTTTACAGTGCAAAAAATTCCCAATGCAGCTCTGGAGAAAGAAAAAGATTCTTAAAAAAAAAAGTTAACTAAAATTTAATAAATATTGCAAGTAAAGATGTTAATGCCAGAACATTCGTCCACATTTTTCATATCATTGACGAATCTACGTTGCAGTTTTGACAGCAGACATTTTCAATGTCATGCATATGCCCGCCGAAAGATTGATTATTGCTTTTATATGATTGTGATAATTTTGATGTATAATGTATGATGGTTAACTAACCCGGTTTGTTGACAGAGGGGTGTGTGTTTAAGGTTGAGAGCTGAGTAGTCTCTCGGCCTCGTCATTTGCTTCAGCCTGTATTTTCCATTTCTGCATTACAAACATATAGACCAAAGTAATTGTTAAATAGGACACAAACTTGTTGCAAGTATGTGTATATCTATGCTTGTGTTGTCCAAACTGATAACTGGAAACTTGCAGGAAAAAAGATGTACACAATTCAATGTACATGGAGTTTCCAAAACTAAAATACCTCTTCAAGGTTTTCGAGTTCCATGATCTGCTCTATCTGTTGAGCAATGTTTTCCTGTGGAAACAATGGGGTTCTAATCATCAGTCTTCAGATTCGATCACATCAGGTTCTTAACTAAACTCTTCGAAATACGAAATAACTCACAGTATTGTTCACTTCCTCGGCTGCAAGAACATCAGTGTCCATTTCCACCTCGATCTCAATCATTGAAGATATCTAAACGTATAAGAAATCGAGCTGAAAGATTAAAACCAGGAGATCAAGTGAGATTTGTGAATATCTAAAATGGTTTTGTTTCGTTTTCTTACTTTGGCATAACTATCGATCAGCTCAATCTTTCCCTTTATGGAGTTCTCTAGACTTTCTCGTACCTTCTTTACTCTTGTTCTTCGAGTACTATATTTGCGTGAGATACACATTTTATTATGATAGATCTCGTTGTGTTAACAATTTCCCAGATGATGAGGTTCAAATGATCTGAGAGGGTCATACCGGTAAGCTGGCTCTCCTACTGCTAAAATTTTGTTCTCGAGCTGGCACATTCGAGCCAACATCCACACCTAATGGACACAACAAAGTTTTAGTAGTGTGTTTGATTACATATTGCGGGTTTCAAAAGGTATGGATAAACGAGACTTGGTACCTCTTTCTCAACTGCTTCCTTTAGATCTCTAATGCGGCGCTGGAGCACATCATACTGAGACAAGAGTTGCTGCTTGATACCAACCACATCTACTGTCCGTTCAGGGAGCTGAAACCGTGCAAGGGAATATGAGATTCAAACCAAAGAGACTAAGACATGTTCACTTGATACAGTTCACATGTTAGAGAATATAACCTGATTTAGCTGAGGAAGGACAAAAGAATTTACGGTTACTCCAACTGCTAGTGATGTAACAGCAGCAACTGAGAGTAATTGAGGCAAACTGGGATTAATAATACCAGAAGCAGCATCTCCCGTAGCCAAAACAGCAAGAAGGGGTATTATAAACGATGGTTGCAAGATCTTATCTCCATCTTGTAAAGGAGGCCTTAGCAAGAGTGACTCTCGTCCATCCTTGTGCTTTGTGAGGCTCATAGGTTCTCCAGGGTAAAACTTTGGAGCTTTGGGGCTAAATTTGAAAGGTCCCACTTGTCTGTAAACATTAGAAGGAGCAGCAGAGGCAACTGTCACTCTTTCTCCCTCTTGCGCAGGGAGTTCGGCTGTCTCAGTGGCAAACCGGTGCGTTCGGGCTGTACCGGAAGGAGTTCGTACCTGAAATCCAATGCAATGGTAACAATATCTGATGTACCAAAATCAAAATTACGCTGAAAATGAAAATGTGTTAGCAATGGCAATTACCACAATAGAGTGCACCGAAGATGTGATCTTGTTCTTCTTTATCTGGATTAGTCTGAGCCCTTTCTCCCAGAGAGGAATGTCCTTGCTGCGTTCGGCAGATGTAGCTCCTTAGAGAAAGTGAATATCCCAGCATCAACACCACACGCATCTCAATTTGTTTTACAGGTCAAATTAACAAACAAAAACCGCTCTCACACCCAACAAAATCTAAATCTAGAAACATATTAAAAGAAATACTAAAGCGTACTCTAAACAAACATATTAAAAGAAATCTAAATCTAAACCTAGAGGTAGGCAACAAAGAAGAGAAATAGTAAAGAGTACTAACCCGAGCTCTTCTGATTCAATGCTGGTTATGTCACCAGAGAAAAGCTCGTATTGGTAACGGCAATTAGCGCAAGATGCAATCTAGAAACATAGACAGCACAAATCATCAAGTTATTCTTAAAAAAAGATATACTGAGCAAAAACAATCAGTTAGATTGGGTCAGTCATTACCTGAACTCCATGCTGGGGTTGTGCAACAGCAATGGCAATCAAACAGGTGGGACATCTCACAATTTTACCAAAGGGAACCTAAGATCACATTAATTAATTAAGTTGAGACTAACTAATTTCAAGAGTGTCCTAAGAAACTGTTAAAAGGTGTTGTTGCATAGTAACCTCCTCAGCAGGGGAGATTCCAACACGGCAAATATCTCCGATGATCCTTAGAGAATCAGAAACCCTTAAGGAAGCAGCAAGACTATTAACCAACATCGTGTAGACCTCAACGTCAGGCCTTGACCATCTCCATCGATCAATTTCACTTCCACCTGTGCAAAAAAAAAAAAAAACAAAAAGAATCAATCCTAAATTTGCTTAATCAATCACAGAAACTCCTACTCTGGGTGAATGAGATGAGAGAACCTAAATCGAAACTCGCTCGCATGGCGTAAAATATCGACAAGGCAAGATCAACATTGCCGCGACTGACAGCAGCGGAGATAATCGAACGGCAATCTTCAAGCTCAACGATTCCGCCGCGATTTGACTCGAATCGTTCAGAAATCATCTCGAGCGCTTCATCCGCATCTCTAACGGCGGATACGCTGCTCAGAAGCTCGTCGTCGAGAATAGAAGACGAAACATCGGCTCCGGCGGAGCTGACACTGTCTCTGCTCCGGTCTCCATAGGACGAGAATAGAATCCGTCGCCGTATACGACCGATATTCGCCGGTTTGAAGAATAGAGAGCGAAGAAGAGGGTGAGTGTCGTCGTGGAGGTTAGGGATGCGATTGATTCCGGAGAAGACGGAGGAAACTACACGAAGACTCATTGATTAAAAGCGGAAGAGAAAGTCACCGGCGAAGAAGACGGAGGAGCATCGGTTCGGTGGTGGTTCTCTCGGAGATGAGGAACGAGAGGCTATGAAAGAGGGAAGAAGAAACCAACAACGGTCTCTAATGATATTGTTTTTTTCTTTCTTCTATCTATTGCTTCGGTTGATCTTGCGCCGTTGATTTTTCGATCTTCTAACCCAAAAAAAAAACAATCCGACGGCGGTTGAGCTTGAGAGATATATTAGTAAGTCACAAAATTAATAATTAAATGTATAATGGAGGTGCGGGGAATCGAACCCCGTGCCTCTCGCATGCGAAGCGAGCGCTCTACCATATGAGCTACACCCCCGAATCATGTTTACTGTCAAGGATGTATTCACTTATAACTTGGTAAACCAAAAACATCTTCACAAAGCAGTAGAATATTAAACATTAAATTTATTTCG
>NC_025700.1:28927180-28938298 GCF_000633955.1 Camelina sativa | reverse complement strand
TAAAGAGTACTAACCCGAGCTCTTCTGATTCAATGCTGGTTATGTCACCAGAGAAAAGCTCGTATTGGTAACGGCAATTAGCGCAAGATGCAATCTAGAAACATAGACAGCACAAATCATCAAGTTATTCTAAAAAAAAAGATATACTGAGCACAAACAATCAATTAGATTGGGTCAGTCATTACCTGAACTCCATGCTGGGGTTGTGCAACAGCAATGGCAATCAAACAGGTGGGACATCTCACAATTTTACCAAAGGGAACCTAAGATCACATTAATTAATTAAGTTGAGACTAACTAATTTCAAGAGTGTCCTAAGAAACTGTTAAAAGGTGTTGTTGCATAGTAACCTCCTCAGCAGGGGAGATTCCAACACGGAAAATATCTCCGATGATCCTTAGAGAATCAGAAACCCTTAAGGAAGCAGCAAGACTATTAACCAACATCGTGTAGACCTCAACGTCAGGCCTTGACCATCTCCATCGATCAATTTCACTTCCACCTGTGCAAAAAAAAAAAAAAACAAAAAGAATCAATCCTAAATTTGCTTAATCAATCACAGAAACTCCTACTCTGGGTGAATGAGATGAGAGAACCTAAATCGAAACTCGCTCGCATGGCGTAAAATATCGACAAGGCAAGATCAACATTGCCGCGACTGACAGCAGCGGAGATAATCGAACGGCAATCTTCAAGCTCAACGATTCCGCCGCGATTTGACTCGAATCGTTCAGAAATCATCTCGAGCGCTTCATCCGCATCTCTAACGGCGGATACGCTGCTCAGAAGCTCGTCGTCGAGAATAGAAGACGAAACATCGGCTCCGGCGGAGCTGACACTGTCTCTGCTCCGGTCTCCATAGGACGAGAATAGAATCCGTCGCCGTATACGACCGATATTCGCCGGTTTGAAGAATAGAGAGCGAAGAAGAGGGTGAGTGTCGTCGTGGAGGTTAGGGATGCGATTGATTCCGGAGAAGACGGAGGAAACTACACGAAGACTCATTGATTAAAAGCGGAAGAGAAAGTCACCGGCGAAGAAGACGGAGGAGCATCGGTTCGGTGGTGGTTCTCTCGGAGATGAGGAACGAGAGGCTATGAAAGAGGGAAGAAGAAACCAACAACGGTCTCTAATGATATTGTTTTTTTCTTTCTTCTATCTATTGCTTCGGTTGATCTTGCGCCGTTGATTTTTCGATCTTCTAACCCAAAAAAAAAACAATCCGACGGCGGTTGAGCTTGAGAGATATATTAGTAAGTCACAAAATTAATAATTAAATGTATAATGGAGGTGCGGGGAATCGAACCCCGTGCCTCTCGCATGCGAAGCGAGCGCTCTACCATATGAGCTACACCCCCGAATCATGTTTACTGTCAAGGATGTATTCACTTATAACTTGGTAAACCAAAAACATCTTCACAAAGCAGTAGAATATTAAACATTAAATTTATTTCGTAAACGTATGAAAGAAAAAGAAAAAAAAAAAGGTAGAGACATTTGTTTTTGTCCGAGTTAGTCTCTTTCCATATATATTTGTGTAATTTTGTTGTGTATACCACCACAATTCTCCAATTTGTAAAACGACCTGGGCTTACTAGTTTGGGCTCCATAAGTATGGGCCGAAATTGCTAACTTTTATTGTTTTGTTTTTTGACATCAAACTAAATTGGTTAATTTGTTATACGGAAAAGAAAAAAAAACTCAAAAACGATTGTAACAGAAAAGTGAGATACTAGTTTTTTGAGTCATACTCTTTTAGTAACAGAAAAGAGAGAGCTTAAAGCACACTAAGCAACCATGGCGGGAATGGTCGATACGCAAAATTAGCTTCTTCCTTTTCTTTTTGTTTCTAATCGGCGAATTCATCTTCTCCGATTAGCGTGTATCTCACCATATCAAACGGTTACTAGAACGAGAAGAAACTGAGATATTTCCCCCCTACTGGACTTAAGTTGACGAAGAAACAGCCATCCATGGCAGGAACCGATGATACACAAGAGAAGATTCGCTCTTTGATCAGAGACTTGAAACATGAAAGATCTCGAAAAGGCAAAGAAAGATCTCGGAAAGGGATTAGGATCTGTGGATGCTACTCTTGAACGTCTTAGGTCTTTAAACCAAGTAGCGGAGGAGGAAGATACTACTACTAACGTCAACGAGTCTTCAAGCGGTGCTACAATCCAGAATCCAGTCTCCTGAGGTCAGTTTCCAATTTCCTTAAATAAGTTGGAAGTGTATGCTTAGAGTTTTTTTTTTTTTGTGGTTGTTTTATCCTGAGCGCGCGTTTTGAGCTCGGAAATTGTACCTTTCTTCAGGCGAGGATTGCTCTTTACAACAAAAAAAAGGACTCTTCTTCTTCGGGATGAAATTTCTAATCTTGAAAGTGAACTACATGCTCGTCAGGTATCACATATGGATGCTCTTTTATTTTTAAATGTTGTTTATATAAAATTTTGTGCTAATGGTTGATGATTATTGATGTTTTGATGCTTGCCAAAACAGGTCAAGGAAGCACTGATCAGGTTCAAATTTCATTTGGCCTTTTGTTTCTTGTTTATGATCAAACATAGATCAATTTATCTTCTTTCTTTCTTCTTCTCTTTGCTGATGCAGAGATCAATTTCTTTACAAAGTCCTTCAACTGAAGAAGGAAGAAAAAACTTTTATTAATGTGGATGATACGCAAAATGAGCTGCTAACATCCAAGAAGAATATAGAGTTTATGAAGAAGCAACTGGATGAGTTTGTTGAAGAGAAGACAGAAATGAAGAACCAACAGCATGCTCTGGTTGAAAAGTACGAAGTACTCACAAATAAGAATATACTTTTGGAGAAGAAATTGGAAGAACAAAAGAGGGACAACCAATTTCTTACCACAAAGCGTGATGAACTCCAGAGACTTTTGAGTAAGGTAAGTAAATAATTAGAATAGTAAACTCAATATATACATTGAGAAAGGCACGGATTGTGATATTCAACAGTAAAACTCAATATCCTTTCTTTTCTCACTTGAATAAACAGAGAAACCGTTGGAACTATGAGACAGCAGCAGAGTTTCGAAAGGAGGAGGTATATAATATAACCTTGAATACGTACTGTTTATCATTTGCTTATAGCTCGTTGAATAGGTTATATGTTGTTTAGGTACTACTATCCAATGCAATCATTTTTATTTTATTTTCAGGTGGCATACCACAGAAAGAATTGGGAAGAAGAGCAAAAAACCTTAATTGCAAACGAGAGAAAGAACTGGGAAGAAGAGAAAGAAAGCTTACTGAGGGAGAAGGATCCCAGAGATGGTTCTGCATTACAAATAGTGGTGAATAGACTACCAAATTGGCTGAAGAGCACTGTAGCCCCTAAAGGCATCTTGACAGGAGATGAGTTGGGGGTGATGATGGGTGCATTAGTAGCCATCACTGCTTACCCATATGCTAATGAAAGCGTGAAGATAACTGTTCTCGGTGCCTTTGCTTCACTATGCGGTATACTCATGGGGAAGGTATTCAACAATGTCGTCACTTACATCTCCATGGATAAAGAAGCCAAGGTGAAGCCAAGCTTGAAGAAAGCTGCCAATTCTATAACATGGATAATAATAGGAGGAGTAGTCCCTCTTTTCTGCGGATTCATACAGGATTATTGGACAAGATTCATTGTTACAGCCATCTTAGCCTTAGCGATGAAGATAATCATTGCTTGCATATGGACCGTTTCTTATGGAGTCAGCAAGTGCAGAGCTATGTGTGTGGTTGTGCTAGGAGTCATTGGTATCAGTTTGGCAGCAGGTGTTCCCCACGTCCTCAAGATGATAGCAACATGAAGGAACATGAAGACTCAAATCTGTTTCTTGAACAAGGTTGAAATTTGTTTGTGTAGTCTTATTGTAGTTGACTCTATAAACACAGTGTGTGAGTATTTTCAAGAAGATAGTAAGAGACAATAGTTACTTGCAAGTGAAAGAAATTTTTTGAGCAGAATAAGCTCAAGTGGATCAAATGGTGCGCTCAAGTAGTAGGTACATGATGTTATGTTTCAGTTGCTTAAGTGTTTACTGTTAACAAGGGGTTGATTCAACAACTTAAGATAACAAGAGAGTCGAACAAAGAGAAACAGAGCTGCAAACAAAGACTCTAGACGATTCAGAGGGTCTTTTAATATCAAAGGGAAGCAATTCAGAGGGTCTTTTACGATAAGAATCGGCGGAGGAATCTCCAAGTGAAGGGCGGCGACAGATCTTTTATGAATGTTTGTGGAATCGATCAGAGGAGGCTGCTGAAGCAAGAGCTCTTCGATCTGGTTAGGTGGATTTATGTCGTGTTCTTCGGTTTACCAAGAAAAGAAGAGAAATTGGAACAAGGGCAGGCTTGTCTCCTCCATCTTTTTTTTTTGCATTGCAGCAGTAGCAAGACTGACTGTTCGAAGCTTTGCAACTTCTTCAGGATGTTCACTTCCTGTACCAAGAGAAAGAGGAACGTCAAGGTTCTTGATGAACTTCTCAGGAGGTATTCTCTTTTCTTTTTCTTCTTCGTGAAATCTGATGCCTTTTGTGTAGTTTATAGCAAGTATGGCTCTATAGGTAACAAATAGGATCTTAGGTCTGACTTGGAAGCAAGCCTTCTTTATGTTTACAAAAGGACATAAAAGTTAAAAAGACTTTCTGAAATTCAGAATGGGTATATGCAGCTGAATGTGAAGATAGGAGATAAACAGGTTTCTTTTTCAAGAGTGGCTGCAAATTTGATCAAGGATGGGAGTATGCTCTGTTGATGTATCGACCAATGCTGTTGCTGAGCAAAGCACTTCGGTTCATACTGGTGTGCTTAGGGGCCTTCGGTGGCTTGTAAATTTAAGGTATGTTTCATTATCTTACAGTCCATATATTATATGATTGGTTTTATTCCAGGATTAAGAAGCGTGTTTGGTTAAGTTTAATTTCCAGTTTGTTCTATTATTAAAAAAATTAATAGACATGGAAAATTTGACATCGGTTTGTGGTTTCAGGTCAATGGCAAAAGCAGAGGCTACATAAAGAAGCTTGTTGTTACCTGCCTTAGAAGTCAGTTGAATATACCAAGAGCTATTACAACTTCTTCCTCCGGAAGGTTTGATTTTAATCTAATTTGTTCTGCTCGAATATTTGATGCTGAGACTTTTTTTTCTGTTCTATTGCAGGCATCTTCTAATTCTTTTGCGTGATGCTCCTGCTGAATTTGAGCAATGACCAAGCACCCAGTCATGGTGAGTGAGCTTAAACCCCAAAGTATCTATACTTTTTCTACTTGAATCATTCTCGATGAGTAGATGACAACATCTTCTTTTTCTGTCGCTTATGTTTACAATCTTAGAAAGTGCACTTTTACATTTCATAATTTCTCATCCCTCTGATAATTTCTTCGTATATTTACTTTCAACTAATATAATACCTTGGCCACCTTATGCTTTTTTGCATGTGAAACTCAGTAAGTAACGATAATTTGACACCACATATTGACCGGCTCATGTTAGGTCTTGAACATCATAATGCCTAATAAGATCGATTAATCCATAAAAAAGGATAAAGCTTGTACCTTTAAAAATCTAAGGAGAGTCATTTAAAACAACATACATACTCTATGTGACCTCTTTGCTTGCCTCCCCCCTTCCGCAAGTGCTAGAAAGTCTTTATTGACATGTCAATGTCTAGTCTTGTGAACTCTCAAGAAGAAAGTAATGACGCTGTGGAGAATGGGTCAAAAGAACCAACAGCGTTCTTAATATAAATATACTCTTCCATCTCGTTTACAAATATGCCATATCTAACTTGTGGAGTGTTTATGATCTTTTTGTGGTTATGTATTCTAATCAATGATATTATGTTTCTTATCCCTTCTAATTTTTATAGCTTAGATCATTAGCTCTTCCTTTCAAGGTAGTTGAATGGACGGTTCCAGCAGTTCCATGCCCAAGCCAAGGCGGTCCCTCCAAAGAAATGCCCTCAGCGTCTGAAGGAGTAACTGCTTCTTAAGTGATATGTTTATGAAAATTCAAACTGTTTTATCCTGAATATAACCCAGTGTTTAATGCATATTTTTATGAGGGTTGGTAATTGACATAACTGCAGCATATATGTGGCTTAGATGGATCGGATGAAGAAACTATAGAGATTTTTGCATTTGCACTAGAATTCGAGATTTCAGGGTAAAACTTATGGTTCCATAAATTTGTTCCGAAATTCTTCTTTCCGTGGCAACACCTTATAGCTGCTTTTGAATTCTTATCACAATGCAGATCATATTTAAGTGCTTCTGAATATCTCTCTGTTTCTGAGAAGCTAATATGAAACAGTGATTGCACAATATTGCTTACTTGCTGTAAAGTTCCTTTCTCTAATTCAATTCTTGTTCTACAATTTTTTTCTAATTCATTAAATTATTTCTAAGAAAAATGTGAGATAATGAGTAGATCTTTGTTGTCCAATTTCAGAACGTGCAGTGTGAAGAAAAAACAAGAACAAAACTGGTTTTATTGATAGTTGCTTTCAATTGTCTGTTAACTACAAATAACTTTTTCTGACCATTGCTGCTGAAAATTGATGCAGGATTCACCAGATCCGTAACATCCCAGTCACTTGTCCAGCCTCAGATTCATGGCGCCCTAGTACTGGAACTTGATTGGCTGCTTCTGAGAATTGATAAAAATGATCCACTTGTTTTATGCATTGCTGGGGCTGATAACACCTTCCGGCTCGTTGAGGTTACAGTGTATGTGTATACAGAAGTTCATTGTAAGACTATATTTGTATTCAGAGTCCCATGAATGCTTTCAGATTAGGATTAGTTTTTTTTATCAGCATGTTGTCTCTCCCTTTATAACTTATATGTTTAGAATAGGGATGTCTGTGTTTTTAAATTTTGTTCACCAGATGACTGTGCACCGTAAAACCTTGTAGAAAGGAAGTTAAATTCCTGACACAAGGCCGTGTAGGTGGGATGGTGTAGTGGGGTTGACAACTAGGCCACCCTTGCCATGTCTAGGTTAGGGCATATATATAGTATTTTGTTTCTGTACTAAGAGAAGAGGAATGTCAAGGTTCTTCATTGAACTTCTCAGGAGGCATTCTTTTTTTGTGTGTGTGTTGAAATCAGATGCCTTCTGGGTAGTTTAAACGATGTTGCAAGTATGGATGATGGCTCTATAGGTAACAAATAGGATATTAGGTCTGCGGGAGGCCTTGGAAGTAAAGCATTCTTTATGTTTATGGTTGCAGGTTTACTAGTTAAGACTTTAGGAATTCAGAAAGGGTATATGCAGATGAATGTGGGCAAGGCTAGGAGTATGACATGTGTCAGTTTAGACAATCTTGCTCTGAGTAGTCTCTCTTCTGAAGCAAGAAGGCTCAGGTCCTTGTCAAGTTGCTCGTTAAGTTCACTTCAAAAGTAGCAAGAAAGTAGCATGTTACATGGTTGTTGGATGGATGAGATGTCTATTGGTGATCGCAGTATGTTCTTTTGAAGCTAAGCTAAACTAATGAGACATATGGAGCTTCAATTTTAGCTGAAGGTGGGGCTGTCCATATCAGAAGAGTGTAGGAGTTAACATGCTAGTTCGATAACTAGAAAGGAAGCCTCGACTCAGGTTTGGTAATTTGATTCTAGTTAAGCTAGGAGCTACATAGGATACTTATAAGGTTGGTTACATGTAAATCAAGATACTTGTAGTGTGAGGTAAATCTCAGTTTCTGCTAGGGTTATCTTGTTTGATAGGTTTACTCGAATGCAGAAGCTGCTTAAATGGATAAGGTGCTGGTATTCCTGGTTAAAGAAGAAGTTAGCTTATGTGTTTGAGTTGAGACTTAGAGCAACAGCAAAGACAACTCTCTAGAGTGAAAAAAAAGTGAACTGGTCCAAAGGAGGTTGTGGGGCAGTTATATGGGAAGAGTAAAAAACAGTGGACACTTAGCTTCATGGAACTCATCTCATATATATAATGATATGAATAGTAGTTAATATATAGATATACAGTGTGTTAAGGATATACATGTATGCTGAGAAAACAAGCTGCATGCTGTCACTAGGATAAGGTGTGTTATGGTCCCTTGGAGTTGGCATCACAAGTCAGTTTTGAATTTAAGGAAATATACAAAGATGTACTACCAATAATTATTCGTATGTATGTGTGGCGTGGTTTTGACCTTTTCAGTCTCCACTACATGATTGGCAGACACAGCATGATTTTTATGTTTGCATCATCTGACCGTTACAGTTACATTGTTACAATGTAATTTTGTAGCTCGTTTAGATGTGTTCACTGATATCTTGTTCACATTACTATACATCCGAGCAACTTTTTAATCTGAAATCACGTGACTCAGCTATAAGATTTACACATTCGTGTGTTTTTATAACCAACATAAAATTGTTCAAGTATAAGGAACTATTTAACAAGTGAAATGTGAAAAAAACTAGTGATATGTAAATTTGCTCTTGGAAGTAAAATATATGTAGACACCCACAAGAATGGCAGCTAATCAACAGTAAAATTTGATGAAAAGGTAAAAAAGAGACATGGTACATAGAACCAAAAGATAAGGCAATAGCAGAACACAAAATCAGAGACTTATTCATCCCAAAATTATGCGAAACATTTTAGTCGGAGAAGATGCTTACTATTGTGTATATGATTCTGATTGAGTGATTTCCACATAATGTATTCATTCTTCCAGTGTCTAGTTCTGCTTCGAGTTTCTTTAAATAAATAAATAATTAAAAAGTGTAAATTAGCTCACTAACTTTTTTTTTTTTTTTGTGAATCATTAAATGAGCATAAGGGTAATTATGGTTTTTAGTCGTATATATCTTCAATTTTAGAAGATATAGTAAAGATTTTGTTCATAATTATCTGTTTAAGTCAATGAGATGTAAATGTCTACAATTTAAATATTGTTTTTAAAGTTTTCGTTATTAATGTATATATATATATATATATATATATTTACAGGATATTGTAAATGATATATATTAAAACAATAGAATTCCATAATCCCACTCACATAAGGAAAATATTTAGCTGGAAAAAAAAGAAGGAAAATAATTTAAAGTTATCCGTTAAATATTGACGTCTACTTACTTTCACATCTTGTTACATTGTTGATGCTTTTGGTGGTTAAAAATAAGGAAAAAAACAATAGGAGTAAGAAATTTTGTATATATACTGTACGTCGCCTTACAAGTTAAAAATTGCTTTAGTTATTCATATTGTTTCAGTAATGGGATCTATGGCACCTCCTCCCTTCGACGACCGGCGTGATGATATAATAGAGCTTTCAAGCTCTTTAATGTTCTTGATTTTTTTTTTATGAACATTTGTATAATCATGACTATCATGTTTTTGGATTGGTTGACTAATGATTATTTTGAGAAGGAACATCACCGCTTACAAGATATCGAACTCGGGAGGTTGCCTGCGGGGGAGATGATCCAGGAAATATCAGATGATGACAGCGACTGATTGATTTCTGGAGACCCATGCATGGGAGTTTAAATAAAAGATGTATACTAAGTTCAATATTGTTACATTCTAAGTTTTACTTTTAGTCATCGTTGATCGACTTATTATAAGGCACCTCCTTTTTTAAAAATTTGATTGTTGTCAACATTAATTGTCGGTCGTTCGTCCATGGTTGGGAATGATGAACATTTTCTCGACTTGAGGTGATGGATGTTAATTAAGTTCATAGTTGGATATTTTTCTTCAAATTATCACACAAAATACTAAAACCAAAAAATTCATCAATATCGCAGGACTTGTTTTTATTGATTTCTTTACGTTGAAGAAAACAACGTAAGAACTGATTCTTACTATGTAAGGTACGAGTAATACGACAAATTGACCATTAATGAATCATTCCATTTCGCAACGAATTGCCCATGGTAAGGGAATTGAAGGTCACAAAATTGTTGAAGCTAACATCCTAAAGAGAGATTAGCGTTAGGTCCATTAATTGCCGGCTTGTAATTAGGGTTCCTTTCTTCTTTGATCATTATGGCCGCCGGAGATATAGGGTGGTAGTTATCCAATAGTTAACTAACTTTTCCTAATCTATATGTAACTCAAATTATGTAAAAATAAGAGAAAAAAAAAACTCTAATTATATATTGTGTCAACGGCTAACCTAGTTAGGAGTCAACCGCTAGCTCCACTACTTATATATATCGTTTGTATAGCTCCTCTACTTACAAAGACTTTCACAAGTACTCTTATATATTCATTAAATCGAGAAGTCCTCTTCTCTCGCAAACAACCATGGATGCATCACGATATGAAGAAACCGTAATAGTTTTGTTCAGGGTAATGGTGGTGATGTCCATGATTGTTATCCTTTTCGGCTCTTGTCTTTGTTTTAAATTTTGCTCACGGACGTCTACTCAGAAAGATGAAGATATTGTGCACCTCACTTTTTAGCCCATGGAGCTTGAATTCTAATGACGATCAAGACAAAGCGCAAAGTTAGCGATGAAGATAAATTATCTTGTAGTCATCTTCCCTAATATTCTCTATAAACTTCTTTTTTTTTTTCCTTTAAATTATTCTTATGGGATTTGCTTCAATATTAAATAATCTGTCTCTTATCTTCTGAATTGAAGACTTATCAGATTTACAATAAAGATATTGTGGTTACGTATTTTATTTATCTTTTTTGGAAACGATTATCTTCAGAAATTATAATTATATATATGTATCAAGTCGTATTCATCATGTAATCGGATTACAAACAAGACTTAACAACAATACATATATATATAATATATTTTGTATATATGCAAGAGCATCTTCTCTTTTTATAGGTGAAAATTAACTCAAAGCTCTAGTTAAATATTATCACATTACCTAATTTACCTTGTTAGTGGATCGCTATCTAGCTTAACCATGCAAGATGATGGTGACCACTTCTCCTCAGAAGAAACGTTAAAATTTATGTATGCGATGATCGGAGCCATATTCCTTTACCTTGTCCTTTTGGGCAGCATACTATTTTATTATCTTCGTAAGTGGCTATCCCTTCATAAACCCTCATATACTACTCTAAGAACCGACGAGACGATCAGCGACCATGATGTGGACAAGGGATCAATCATC
>NC_025700.1:28918192-28926221 GCF_000633955.1 Camelina sativa | reverse complement strand
TTCTCTTTTTATAGGTGAAAATTAACTCAAAGCTCTAGTTAAATATTATCACATTACCTAATTTACCTTGTTAGTGGATCGCTATCTAGCTTAACCATGCAAGATGATGGTGACCACTTCTCCTCAGAAGAAACGTTAAAATTTATGTATGCGATGATCGGAGCCATATTCCTTTACCTTGTCCTTTTGGGCAGCATACTATTTTATTATCTTCGTAAGTGGCTATCCCTTCATAAACCCTCATATACTACTCTAAGAACCGACGAGACGATCAGCGACCATGATGTGGACAAGGGATCAATCATCGTCAATCGAGTTTGAAGTCTTTATTATGGTATTTAGTTTGTTCTTAAATCATTGGATTTGGTTCAATTTGTTCCTTCATTATATTTTGCTTTTGTGTCTTTACTCTTTCTATAAGAAATACTTAATCACTTTTAGTGAAATTCCTTTATTATGTTTTGTTGATCTATCTCTCTCTATCTGACATGAATATTTTAATCAAGTAACCTTGTGTTAATTTTTTTCTTTGTTTTTTTCCTTTTTTTTTCTTTTCATACATGCATATTCTCTCCGGATCTTGTATCCACAAATTAAAATCTAATTGGCACGATCGATCTCAAGTGATCAACTGATCATGATTACAAGAGAGCGTACCCTAAGAAACTGAAAAAACCCGAAAGCACGAATGGCTCTTGGCTACGATTTAAACCGCAATTACAATTTATGAAATAGAATAAGAATAATTAAACTAATTGAAACACCTATAAAATAAGAAATAAAAACTAACGACAATAGGAAAAAACATGCCTTCTTCTAGGTCCGAGTATTACTAGTTTGTATTGCTGATCTTCGCTGATATGCCTCGTATAAGTCGTGGTCGTCGTTTTTGGTATAAGTCTTGGCATGTTGGAGGAGGAAGAGGCAGCCACAAAGGAAAAGAAAAATAACTATTAGGAAGAAGATCATCGCCGAAAACACAAATATCAACCGTATGTCGATCCATTCCAATGATCCCTTAGGTTGATACTCCATCAAGGTTTGTTAATTATGCCACAAACACTATGGTCATGAGCTCCATCAATTGTGTGTGTTTGTATATGTAGTATTGATTTATCATGGTACGAGTCCTAATTATTTGGTGATAAGGATTCTTATTCCTTAAATTATCCAGTTATTAATAAATAAATTAATAAATAAATAAAATGCGTAATAGTTTGTCAAAACATATATACGGAATATATATGGTACGAGATCGATCTCAAACTTTTCTAACAAAAATAAAAATATCTATCTAAAACTGTGATAAGCAAAAATGTTATATAGTTCCGATCATCGTGGTATAAAACAATGCTCTAGAAGGCTAGAACCAATATATGATGATCATCATGATCAAACTCATTTCCATCATAGATCACATATTTAGCATCTTCATGATCTATCCATTTCCTGGACTTCTGGACACTCCACGATGCTCTCTAAAGACGGTTCCCATGCCATCGATGATGATACTGATGACAATGATGAAGCTCTTAAGATCCTCTTCTCTAGCTCTACCATAACATCTCTGGTAATCTTCAAGTTTCCATCATGATTCCTATTCATCTCAAGCAAAAACATGTCCAATTCATGTCTACTAAGCACTATCTTCACCTTCATCCCAGCATGGCCATCTTCACTATCACCACCATCAAGTTCGAAGGACTCTTTTGCGCTTTCTCTAACCTCTATCTTTCCTTCTTCCCCTTGATCTCCTCGCACACATCTCTCCATGCAATTGCCCATTGACACCAAAACAAAATATGACAAATCTCAAGAAAAGAAAAAAAAATCACAGATTTGCTTCTCTTTTTCTTTGAAAATAAGTGATTGACATGAGTGTGAAAACACATGTATATATACAGAAGGTCAAACTATTTAATATCAATCAAATCTTTTTTATACTGATTTGTCTTTTCAAAAGCTTTTGAAATTTCCCAACGACTCTCGTGATTTATTCAGAGTGAAAATGACATATTTGAGAATTTTAGATTTTTAAAAATGTAATAAAGAATATTAAGTAACATTAAAACTTTATGAATCATTTTGCATGGTGTCAAAATATATTTTGCTTTTAATTAATAATTAATTAACACGTACACCATCTTTTGCTTTTCAAATGGTTATTAGAAATAATTAAATTAAATAATACAAAACTTTAGAGTATATATGTATTATATGATTGTAGTTGTCATAAAAAGACAACCGTTAGGTTAATGTCGACATCAACCGTTCGGAACCTATTGCCCGACAGTGTCACGGATACAATGCAAAGACTTTTGAGAAGCGGCTATTAAATTAACATTAAAACAATATATAGTTTTACAAATCTTATTTTATTTTTATTTGAACCAAAACGAAAAATTGATTATAAAACCACACTATGCAATACTAAAATATTTCAAAATCAGAGACTTTGATTTTGTGTTGTTATATGATTTGTTTTCGTCAATATAAATTTCCGATTCACGTGCTTAGACCAAATGTGAACACAAATATATCCTTACCTGCACAAGCACTGATCATTATAAGAAATTTCATGATTCTTTTCATTTGTACCAGTAGGAATTGACGATATACGTATTGCATTTTATAAATTCAAAGTTTCGGGTGTTCTTCTTACTTCTCACAAATTCCTAGTAGATGACAAAATAATTTCTTGTTTTATTTTACACAAACAAATACTAGTATAAGCATAATATTCACCGGAAATTAATGAAATGTCGGGAGACAAGTGCCAGATTTTAGGTATGACTTTCGTTACATTATAGTGTAAATTAATAGCCTGATGCCATACATATCGTACTATATTCTATATTCCGTATTTAAGATATCTTAGTTTTAGATTTGATTATCAAACATAACATGCGCTACATTTCTCTTTCAGCTTAGGTTTTTAATTCATCTCCGATTTTGTTAGGTATATATGATGTTCAGTTTACAGATTGTCATTACTCGGATTTGGTTTAGTTGGAATTGGAAACTATAAACTGGGATCAAGTACATAGACCAAATCACCCCTAGACCTAGTTGATTGGTTAGTGTAACTAGTTTGACTTATACAACCGATAACTGAAAACCAACCTTAGTATCATCAATTTGGTTCGGTTTGACGACAGAAATGTAAGTTGCATTTCAAGTTGGACACAGCGCATACCTGACATGGCGCATGGCGACATACGTAAACGTATCCAAAGCCGCAATCGTATAATTTAGTAATTTACCGCTGTGACCAATGAAGTGAATCTAATGGGCTACAATGTAATATTTGGGCCTAAACTAAAGCCTATATTGTGAAATGTCAATGACCCACATAACAATGATATTACATCAGAACCCAATTATATTGTGAAATGTCAATGACCCATACAAATTGTCTGATACAAATGATGTAAACTGGCACAACATTATTGAGATTGATTGATGTCCTTACTTGATAATTTGTAAAATTGTGGAACTGCTTGTGTGATTCATGTTATTTTTTCGTTCAACTATATAGAATGTTAAATTACCAATTCAGTAAATTAGTCTACACTACACTAACAACTACTTTTATAAATACATTACTTTTTACGTAACGACTATGTTAATCTGTTTATATATACATACTTATTTGGCTTTCACGATCATACAATTTTACAATTTAATTGTTGCAAATAGTATGACTAGAACTAAAATCTAACCTTTTAAATTTAAACTAATTGTTGAAAATATATAACATGTCTTTTATAAAATCGAATGTATACCACATGGAAATCAGGATAGACAAATCAAGAACACGTAAATTCACGATTTGGTGTCTTTCGTGTTTGTTCGTATAAAGCTTCGAAAATTTTCAAAGCTGTTAGTTTTTGAATGTATCAAAAATTAATTGTTCCCTTATCTTTTTTTTTTTTTGGTTTTTGGTTAAAGGATTACCCCATTCCCTTATGCCTTATCTATAACGACTTGTAGGCCATGAATGGAAGATGGTTTTTAAATGGTTTTTAGATTATAGATTTTGGTTTTTAGTTTTTGGTTTTTGATTTTTGAGATTTTAGTTTTTTGTAAGAAAGTTATTTAAAATAATTACATAAAGAAACATAAAAAAATAAAAAGAATCGTAAGTTTTTCCTAAAATCTGTAATTATGTGGATTCTAGTTTTTGTTAATATTTGTAAAGAAAAGCTAAAAACTAGTTTTCTATTTTTTAGGAAATCTATTTAATGTAAAATCTTGAATGGAGAAAAAATTGGTTTTTGAAAAACAAAATCCAAAAACTATAGTAGAATCTACTTGCCATTCAAGGCCGTAGTGTTTGAAAATGTAGCAAGGATCTTAAGGATGTGGTTTGACACATTCAAAAGAATACGACTTTGTTCTTTGTTAAAAACAAAAGGTTTCAGAAGCTTTCGTGTAGAAGAATTCAAAGTCAACTGTATGAAACTCAGATGAAGACCAAAACGCCAAATAAGCTGTCGTATAACTTTTGGTTGCATTTATTAAATTAAGGAAATACATTAATTAGTGACGAAATCAAAACTCTATAATTTTCGTTTAGTCCTTTTCGTACGGACGTTCGTTCTTAATTTAGTTCAAATTTCATTTGCCTTAGAACAAACAAGTTTTGATTTGTTGATAACTTTTAATGAACTTGGATATTACTGTATAACTAGAACTCTGAACTCTGAACTTGTGTCAGAATAAACATGAAGAACAAATCTATGGATATATTACTAGTTTTCTTGATTAGTCAATAATATACTCAATATATGCTTGTTTATAAAAAGTAACATAGTGACCGTGACTATGTAATGTAAGGTTTCCATAAAAATGGAAATAGAATCCCGCGCACATACACATATTTTAGACATGTAGTTTAGAGGGCGACTAGTTTCATGTACATGGATCAATTGATGTAGAATAAACAAATAAAGTAATCTCAATAAGAGCGTGGTCCGTCGTTGATTTAAACTTCAATTGCCATGTTAGGTACGAAGTACAAACTAATTCAAATGCGACGTGACGGAAATAATGAATTAATGATAGTGGCCCCTATCTCTAAATTTCGTTACTAACTTTATATCCTGTAATGTTGTCCACGAAAATTGCCAAGATTCTCTATATAAGTTCGTAAGTTTTTTTATGGTTCAACTAACAACTAATGAACATAATGGTGGTGTGGAAACAAATCAGGATCTCTTATCAGACGATCATGATACTGGATCTACTTCATAAGGATAAGGATATGCAAACTTTATAATACGCATGTTACAACAAAACATATATGTATATATATATATATATAGAAGGTTATGAAAATAATTGGCCAATGATTAATATAAAATAGAATTTGTGACACATTGAAACATAATCTTTAGATGCATGAATTCATGTCTCCATCATATTTTTGTTTTGCTCATACATCTTTGAATCTTTAACTAAAAGAAAAATCAGACCAAATGTTTCATTACTTAGTCTCATGCGGCTTCCAGATATTGGCAACATTTTGTCTTAGTTTCATAAATCACAACATGGTCAACAAGGGTTTGGAGTTTGGAGTTTGGATATGGTTATGGTTAACCACTATGTATGATATTTATTTGTATATTGATTATTTTTAAAATGTCATATGGCATCTATAATATCCGGATAGCAATATAATCTTACTGTTCTATGAAAGTCAAATCTCAATATTATAAGCAACAACCTTGCACTTGTGTGCTGTCAAAAGAACCTGGTAGTTTAGGAATTTCATTTAACATTGTGTTAATTTTTCTTAGGAAAAAAGATGTCCAGCTATACGAGGTATGACGCAATACATGGCCACACATCTCAAGTTTAATAATGGATGCTCAACTACATCAAGTATATGTTTGGCATGGCCACATGCACCAAGTACTTGACGTCATGTGTTTTACACCATGGACATAAAATCCCGATTCACCGGGTTCTTTCTCCCGGCAACGACCGGCGTTGACTCATCAGAACCATAATCGGGAAAACTAAAACCCGACCCGAGCACCTGCAAACAAAATAAAATACCCGACCCGGACCCAATTTTAATGGGCTTTTTATCTAAATTAAAAAAAAAAACACAGATCCCATTTTTCCCAAATCGACAAAAAATTGAATATTAGGGTTCTTCATCGTGTGAGAAACTTCAATTCGGAGTGAAGATGGAATTAACATCGGAATCGTCTAGTAGCATGAGGAGCAAGTCTGGAGTCGGGCAAGTTTGTGATTGTGGATTGCCGGCGAAGATGTTCATCTCGAAAACGGCAAGAAATCCAAATCGAAGGTTCCTCGGGTGTGAGCTGTACAAGGTATGTATCACTTGAATTTTGATATATGTTGAGGTGAGTAGCTTTGTTGATTAAGTAATTGTTTGATGTTTGTGTAGGAAGGTGGTAATGGTCACTGTAAGTACTTTAGTTGGGTTGATGAAGAAGAAGTGAAAGGCTGGCCGAGAAGAGCATTGGTTGAAGCTCAAGCAGAAATTAATGAGAAGAATAAGATAATAAGTCAACTATCAACGACAATCATGGAGCTGAAGGGGGATTTAGAGAGAAATCAGTTGCAGAAGAAGAAGATTGATGATATGGAAGCAATTGTGTCTCGTCAACGCCTCGTTATCACGGGTTTGACAGGCTTGCTTGTTTGTGCAATTGGAGTCATCGTACTTGGTTAAGTTAATTACTATGTAATGTATTTCATCGTACTTGGATTTGTCAAGTAGTTCTTATTGATGTTGATTTGTAGGATTTGTTCCGTTTAACATATTGAACCAAAAGTCGATGGTTTAAAGAACTTTTTGTTTGGATGGCACAAGGATGAAATACAACAACCAAAGTATGTTAATATCCAAAAAGAACCCAAACACAACACCCAAAAAGAACCCGAACACAACAACAACCAACATCATCTTGACTTCCTTATGGTGCTGTTGATGACACATCTTGCACTTCAGCATCATCTTGATCTTGATGCTCCATGCCAACCAAAGCTCCTCCAATTTCCGGTTGATCTTCATGCTCCATGGCTGCCAATGCTGCTCCCATTTCTTCTTGATCTTGAGCTTCCAATAGAGGAGTCACCATAAGCTTCCTTCTCTTTGCCCGGCTCTCCGGAGACTAAAACAAAATAAAATTATCAAATTAACCATATGTAAGCCAAAAAAAAAATCAAATGTCCGATAACAATACCTCATGAGGACACTTTCTTGAATTATGTCCTTGTTCACCACATAGACCACAATGCACTATTCTTCCTTTTCGATCAACCTTCGTCTCAGACTTTTTTTTGCGTGGTGATTCATTAAGCCCCTTGATCCTAGCTTTTCCCTTAGGTCTCCCTGCAGGTCGTTTATAAGGAGGTGCAACAATTCTTGGTTTACCAGAATCTTCCCAAAACTTAACTCCATTAACAGGCCTCAAACCTCTTCTATATGTTCCCTTCCATTTCTCACTCAAGTAGTAATCTGATATATAGTCTTCCACTTCCAGATTGAGTTCTCTGATTGCACACACAGCATGACGACAAGGTATACCCGTCAAATCCCATTTTCTGCATGCACATTCACGATTGTTCAAGTTGAGGGTGTATCCAATCCCGAACTCAACAATCTCATATTCTCCACCGGTGCTAGAAATCAATGCACAATATTGCGCTTCTTCACAAGATTTTTCCAGCTCTTTCCTTGCCTTTTTGTGAATTTTGCAGCTTCTATTTCAGCAATAATAGACCTATTGGCAACCCTTTGCATTGCATCCCTTCTTATAAGTTCTAACATTTGGACAAATGGCTTCCTCCTTGCAATCTTTAAGGTTCTATTGTATGACTCAGTGTGATTGTTGTGTGTATCAGCACAACAACAACCAACCCTGAAAAACGCCCTACACCATGAACTTGGATCCTTTCGTAGTAGAGTCTTACAAGCCTGGGGATCAAATTCCTTGAATATGCTCAAATTTTCTTTATAATCCGCCTTGTTGTAACTGCTTGCAATTCG